>NW_028250187.1:0-73037 GCF_964263255.1 Lissotriton vulgaris
ACCACCACACTGTTCAAATTCCAAATACGGTGGTCAGCAGTCTTGACCGCATTATTGAAAATCTTAATGACCTGAAAGGGTTTTAAAAATGCTGCATACGAGCTTTGTTTGCAAGGATTTTTTCTATTAAAACCCAATCTTCCCCTTTCACAACTGTTTTTTTTTACACATTTCTTAATATCATAAAGTTTTTTCCTAGTTTCAATTCTCTTGGACTCAACCAATCTCCAAGCACCACTTTCATTCTCAACATGCAGGTCTGGTTGCATGTCGTTGACCCAAGTGGGCGTTGTAGGAGAGTAGGGTCTGCAATCCTATGATCACCCAGATTTTTTGCTTTTGTTTCACTGGTTTACGTCTTTCTCTGGCTGTGGGCCTGCCAATCAGACCCACAGCCTGGCTGTTCTCTTTCTAAATTACCTCATGTACCCTAGGTGCATCTACCAATTGGTACTGGGCCACCTTATCAGACCCTGTAACTCAGGGCATAGGTGTACTCAGGGCTGCCAGGGGCTGCAGCATGTATTATGCCACCCCTGGCTGGCTTCCTAAATTTGACACAACTGGCTGCATGACAGCTGGGGCAAAGTCGTGTAATCACCCTTTGCTGTAGGTGTAGTATACCTATACCTAACCCTAAAATGGACACACAGATTCCTATCAGTCACTCCTATGGCAGGCCTTAACAATCCTGAAGGCAGAGTGCTTGGAATTGTGTGAGATGGTGCTCTGGCATGAGCTGAGCCTGTCTGCAGCTTGCGGAATCAAGTCCTAATAGCTGTTCCATGATATCGCATACCATATACTCTTAAGTGCATTATAATCCTCGCGGTTAAATGCTATCTTTGGTATTGCTTTATCAAAACATGTCGAGTAAGGTGTCATACGAATTGGAATACTAACCCCTCGCCAATTCTGGCGACGGGGTTAGCATTCCACCCTTCTAGAGGGACACGACATGTATGTAACTGTGAACCCCGGTTAAAGTTAACTGAAGCCTCAGCTCCACAAAATGGATGCTGCCACCACAGACACGAGTCTGACCTCCTGCTGCTGGGAGTCCTTCCAGCGAGGGAGGCCTGGACAAAGGGTTTCCTGTCCGGGGCGGTGCTAGCACCGTCCCAGACATGGTTTTGTGTATCCTGGGTAGGCAGGGCTTTTCAGGAAGGTGACTGCTGAGTGGCACCCCGGTGCTCACTACGCATAGGCCAGTCAGAACCAGTTCCAGGGGCACACCAGCCCCTGGCCTGGGGAAGTCCGGCAGGGGAGAGGGGTGTAACCACCCCCCTCCTGGTCCCACCCATAGGCAGGACCTAGTCACCGGGTCAGCCCCCTTTTTTAGTATAAAGATAGGAGCGGGCCCCCTGTTCAAATTAGATCATCTTTGGAATCAAGATACCACTTTCTTCGAAAGGACTTCACGATTTCTTCTTCAAGATTCTCCCTTGTGGCTAAGGAGTAGTCACCCTGCATCAAGCGGGCACCATCCTAAAGAACACTGCGGTCTGCTGCAAGTCCTTCATCACGAATCCGACGACCCAGCTTGACGAGACCCGGCTTCCCTGGCACCTCTGACCTCTACTCACCTCTACAGCCAAGCTGAGAACCGTGAGTGCGACAAGACCTCGAGGGACCGACGATCGCCAAGACTGCACGACATCTTTACTGCAAGCCCACCGTGTCCTCCACTGGTGAGTGCTTTGGGGTCCGAGAAGCCCCGACCCTGCGCAGCTCCAGCACCCAAGGTCAGCCTCCCTGCATCTCCACGATCTGCGTGGGGCCCTTCTGCTGTTTGCTGTGGACCGCGTTGTTTGGCTACTAGCCGGCTGGCTTGTGGCCTTCCCAATGACGCCCGACGACTTCACGACTGCTGGTCTGGTTGCTCCAGACTGGCCCTTGCTTCCTTCTTGAAGAGAGGCACCCCGGACCCTCCTGGTCCACTCCAGACGCCATTTTGAGTCCACCGCGTGGGCTTGAATTTGCCAAGGCTTTGTTGCCCAATCCTGGGTCCAGCGACGTCGACAGCTTCTATCTTCGTGGGACAGCTCGATCCTCCATCCTGGTCGCCGACAACGCCTCCTGGTCCGTGAGATCTTCGAGCTCAAGCGTCACCCACTCACCTTGTCGAGGTGGCTACCATCCGGTGCCCTCCTGGTGCCCACTGACTACTGGCTAGTAGTCTCGAACTTGGTCCCCTCTGCTTTCAGGTGTCATCTATCTTCGAGATCCAGGCTTGGATCCAACTGAACTTTCTTCACTGGTCACCGGCCAGCATCTTTTCTTCCGGCTCCTGGTCCGTCTACGAGGATTCCCGACGTCTTTTCAGACCTATGCAGCTGCAGCCCCTGGGCTAGGTAACTTCGGCATTTCGGTGCCCCAGCATAGCCTCACTATCCAAGGGTCAGAATCTACTTTCGTTTTCTCCCTACCAGGTCGGGTTCGCCCGAGAACACTAACTTTTCATTTCCTAACTACCATAGACTTTTGTCCGCATCTCGCGTGAGAGTGCACACACTGCACCCGAGTCCCCTAGGCCTCCTAGAAGTAATCTAACGATTCCCTAGTCAAGTCCTAGCGATTCCAAAAGCTATTAGTACTGTACTTACCTGCTAGGAATTTCACATTCCACTTTCAGAGTATATGGTTTTCCGTGCCCCTCGGGCATTTGTATATACTGTGCTAACTTAAGTATTTTTGTAAGAGTTTTGGTTTGTGCTTAGTACCCTGTCCTCATAAAGAGTACATGGCTGTTGTGATCTTTAATAAATAACTGTTTATTTTCATAACACTTGTGTGGTGTCCTTTCACTTGGTGTTCAAGGGGTATATGTGTGGTAAACAGCTGGCTTAACACGCCCTCTCGAGTCTTTAGCCTTAGACTGCTCGTATCCATGCTACTAGGATAGCTGGTCTATAAGGTTGACTTACAACCAATCATCAATAAGGGTTGCTGGACTGATACATAGTGTTCACTAGAATAGTGAGCACTGCATATCAGGCCACCTTCTCACATTGGTGAGCAGCGGTTGGGATTTGAGCTTGCTGTTGTTTTACCACACGTATCCTAAGAATATCTTGTTGAAAGATCACATAAAGTACTGTTAGGTACATATAACTAAAGCTTAGAATACTCTGAGTTCTACTGAACCAGCTGTTGTAGCTCCTCAAGGCTTAGCACACCTTGGCTGCAACTCTAGCAAGGGATCAGTAGGTAACACATAGTGTAGGTAGGTGCATCACTTACACCACACTAGAAACAGTATGTCAGACAAAGGTGGAAACGCTGAGTCTCCCCTTGTGTCAGTTGACCCTCCACAGGTCATCCCTTCAAGATATACTGTGCTTAGCTTCCATGAGTTACGACAAGTATGTACCTCTAGGAAGATTAAGCAGGGGGCTAACCCCACAACTGCTTTTCTGATTGGTCTCTTAGAGACTTATGATGCAAGGAGGGCTGGTAACCCAGACCCTTCTACTTCAGAAGGCAATATGCCCTCCCTACAGGGACCCTTTGAGAGCCAGGACCATCCCCTTCAGGAAGCAGATGATGCTGATGATGAGGATGATGACTTGGTATCTGGGGGTGAGGCAGATCAGGGACAGGTAGAAGTCGGTAGACTAACCAGGACCAGGAGCAGACATGAGATGGAATCTAGGGGAGCCCTGGGGCCCCTCTCAGGTCAGCTTAACATTGGGAATGGACGAGCTAGGTCTCTATCCAGAGACTCTGGCAGATCCCTTCATACCAATGGCTCTCAACGTTCCTCTCAGAGGGGAATGACATCTCCCCAGAGGAGAATGTATGTAGCTAAGGAAAAGGCAGCCAATCTGAGGATTGAAAGGGAAGAACTTGCCCTGGCCAAAGAAAGGCTTGCCTTTGCTAGAGAGCAACAATTGAGTGGGGCAGTCCCCACTGGTGGCAGCATTGTACCTAGCAATAGGGAAAGGAGTTTTGATACAAAACACCTTGGTAAGATAGTGCCCCCCTTTAAACAAGGGGATGACATCCACAAATGGATTACTGCTTTGGAGAGGGCCTGCACTGTGCAAGGTGTTCCCCCAAGTCAGTGGGCAGCTATCTTGTGGCTCTCCTTTGAAGGTAAAGGAAGAGACAAGCTCCTCACCACAAGGGTAGAGGATGCTAATGATTACCAAGTCTTGAAAAATGCACTGGTTGATGGGTTTGGCCTAACCACTGAGCAGTACAGGGTGCTGTTCAGGGATACCCAGAAAACTCAGTCTCAAGATTGGGCTGACTTTGTAGATTGTGCCACTAAGGCTTTTGAGGGCTGGTTGCTGGGCAGTAAGGTTACTGATTATAAAGGATTGTACAATTTGATGATGAGAGAACAAATTTTAAACAATTGTCAGAACCAGTTGTTGCATCAGCATCTTGTTGACTCAGATCTGACCTCTCCCCAAGAATTGGGAAAGAAGGCAGACAGATGGGTTAGAACAAGAGTTAAACAGAACCAGGGCCAGAATCAAGGTGGTCAGAAGAAAGCAGACCAGAAGGGTAAAGATTCTAAGGGGGAACAAAATGACCAGAAGTCTTCGACAGGTCCCCAACAACCCAAAGAGGGTGGGGGTCAGGCTCCCCAAAAGAAGAAAGAAGGCCAATCTAAAAGGTGGTGCCAATACTGTAAAAGTAAAACTCACTGGTTTAGTGAGTGCACCAAGAAAGGAGGAGGGCAGACTCCTGCCACTGCAGCCCCTAAGGCACCTGTGCACCCTAGTACAGCCAGCAGTGGTAGTGCACCTCCCAAGGGTTTAGTAGGGTTAACCCTGGGTTCTGAGGGGAGTGACAACTTAGTTGGCACCCTTACTCAGGCTGTCCTTGTCAGTACAGGGGATATGGATATGTCCCCTGACATCAGTCCCAATACTTTGGGCAAATACAGACAGACACCTTTCATTAATGGAAAAATGGCTCAGGCCTATAGGGACACTTGTGCCAGTGTCACAATGGTGACACCTAGCTTTGTGGACCCTGGACAGATCATGCCAGGTACAGAATTCCTGGTGACCAATGCAAGCAATGTCACTACCAATCATAGTATGGCAATTGTAGCTTTCTCCTGGGGAGGGGTAACTGGCCAAAAGAAGGTTGTAGTTAGTTCAGACCTCCCAGTGGATTGTTTGTTGGGCAATGATTTGGAGTCATCACAATGGTCAGAAGTGGAGCAGAGGACTCACCTGGAAATGTTAGGCTTGCCAGCACATGTGTTTGCTGTGACCAGGTCACAGGCCAGGAAATGCCCCACTGAACAGGTGCTGGATCCTGGAACAATGGACCAGACACCTTCCAAGAAAAAGAGCAGTAGGGTTAAGGCTGTACCTTCCCCCTTGCCCCAGGTTGTGGATCAAGTCTCAGAGGAGGCTGACCTACAGGAATTGAGGGAAACTGAGCCTAGGGAGTTTGAACTTGATCAAGTTGAATTCTTGGGCTCAGGGGGACCCTCAAGGGAAGACCTGGGGAAGGACCAGTTAGACTGCCCTTCTCTTGAACCCCTCAGACAGCAGGCTGCTGCTGAGGCTGCTGGGAACGCCACAGGTACCCACAAGGTATACTGGGAAGATGGACTCCTGTACACTGAGTCAAGAGACCCCAAGCCTGGCATGACCAGGAGGCTGGTTGTACCCTTGTCTCAGAGAGGTTTCCTACTTACCTTGGCCCATGAGATTCCCTTAGCAGGTCACTTAGGCCAGACAAAGACTTGGGACAGGCTTGTCTCACACTTTCACTGGCCTCACATGAATGAGGATACCAAGGAGTTTTGTCGCTCCTGTGTCACTTGCCAAGCCAGTGGTAAGTCAGGTGGCACAACAAAGGCCCCCCTTATACCAATGCCTGTGGTGGGGGTGCCCTTTGAAAGAGTGGGGATTGACATTGTTGGTCCAATGGAACCCCAGACAGCATCAGGGCACAAGTTTATACTGGTGGTAGTGGATCATGCCACCAGGTACCCTGAAGCTATTCCACTTAGGACCACCACAGCACCTGTGGTGGCAAGGGCCCTAGTTGGAGTGTTCTCCAGAGTGGGCTTCCCTAAGGAGGTTGTCTCTGACAGAGGTGCAAACTTCATGTCAAGCTACTTAACTGCTATGTGGAAGGAGTGTGGTGTCAATTACAAATTCACTACACCCTATCATCCACAATGCAATGGGCTTGTTGAAAGGTTCAACAGGACCCTAAAAGGGATGATTCATGGACTACCTGAAACACTCAGGCGTAGATGGGATGTCCTGATGCCCTGCCTTCTGTTTGCTTACAGAGAGGTCCCACAAAAGGGGGTTGGCTACAGCCCTTTTGAACTTTTGTATGGGCATCCTGTGAGAGGCCCCTTGTGTTTGGTGAAGGAAGGATGGGAGAGACCTCTCAAAAAGCCTGCAACCAACATAATGGACTATGTACTTGGTCTCCGCTCCAGGATGGCTGAGTATATGGAGAAGGCATCTGAAAACCTTAAGGCCAGTCAAGAACTTCAAAAAGCCTGGCATGACCAAAAGGCTGTCCTGACTGTTTACCAGCCTGGACAGAAGGTGTGGGTGTTGGAGCCAGTGGCCCCAGCAGCACTCAAAGACAAATGGTCTGGGCCCCACACAATTCTTGAGCAAAAGGGAGAGGTCACCTACCTGGTGGACCTTGGAACTCCCAGGAGTCCCCACAGGGTACTCCATGTCAACAGGCTCAAAGCATATGTCGACAGGAAGGACATGAGCTTGCTCATGGCCATAGATGAGGGACAGGAGGAAGAGAGTGACCCTCTCCCAGACCTGCTCACTCAGAATCCTGATGATGGGTCAGTAGATGGTGTTGTCTTTTGTGGCAGCCTCTCTGAACATCAGCAGAAAGACTGTAAACAGGTTCTTCAGTCTTTCAGACATATGTTCTCTCTGACACCCAGTCAGACCAATTGGTGCACCCATGAGGTTGACACTGGTGACAGCCTGCCAGTCAAGAGTAAAATCTACAGGCAGCCTGATCATGTTAGAGACTGCATAAAAACTGAAGTGCAGAAAATGTTGGAGTTGGGAGTCATTGAACCCTCAGATAGCCCTTGGGCTAGTCCAGTAGTTCTAGTGCCAAAGCCTCACACCCAAGATGGTAAGAGAGAGATGAGGTTTTGCGTAGACTACAGGGGTCTCAATGCAGTCACTAAGACTGATGCCCACCCAATACCAAGGGCAGATGAACTTATAGATAGATTGGCTTCTGCCAACTACTTAAGTACATTTGACTTAACAGCTGGGTATTGGCAAATCAGGTTAGCTGAGGATGCCAAGCCCAAGACAGCATTTTCAACCCCTGGTGGGCATTATCAATTTGTGGTAATGCCCTTTGGTCTGAAAAATGCACCTGCCACCTTCCAAAGGTTGGTGAATCAAGTCCTTACTGGGCTGGATGACTTCTGTGCAGCATATCTAGATGATATTGCTGTCTTTAGCTCCACCTGGGAGGATCACCTGGTCCACCTGAGGAAAGTGTTAGAGGCTCTGCAAGCAGCAGGCCTCACTATCAAGGCCACCAAGTGCCAGATAGGGCAGACACAGGTTGTGTACCTGGGCCACCTTGTAGGTGGAGGCCAGGTTCAACCACTGGAGAGCAAAATACAGTCAATCAGGGACTGGGCTCCTCCAACCACCCAGACTCAGGTTCAAGCTTTCTTGGGCCTGACTGGATACTACAGAAAGTTTGTCAGGAACTATGGTTCCATTGTGACACCATTAAATGAACTGACAAGTAAGAAAATGCCAAAAAAGGTTCAGTGGACAGCAGGCTGTCAAAAAGCATTCGATGACCTAAAGCAGGCCATGTGCACAGCACCTATCCTTAAGAGTCCAGACTACTCCAAACCATTCATTGTCCAAACAGATGCTTCTGAGTTGGGTGTGGGAGCTGTTCTTTCTCAACTGAATTTTGATGGTCAAGACCAGCCCATTGCTTTTATAAGCAGAAGGCTGACCCCCAGAGAGAAGAATTGGTCAGCTATTGAGAGGGAGGCCTTTGCTGTGGTTTGGGCCCTGAAGAAGCTGAGGCCATACTTGTTTGGCACTCACTTCAAGATTCAGACCGACCATAAGCCCCTCTTGTGGCTAAATCAGATGAAGGGTGAAAACCCCAAACTGCTTAGGTGGTCCATTTCCCTACAGGGGATGGACTTTACAGTGGAACATAGACCTGGTACTGATCATGGCAATGCCGATGGGCTCTCCAGATATTTCCACTTAGAACAAGAAGACTCACCTGGTCAAGGTTAGCTTATTGTCCCAAAGTTTGGGGGGGGTCATGTAGGAGAGTAGGGTCTGCAATCCTATGATCACCCAGATTTTTTGCTTTTGTTTCACTGGTTTACGACTTTCTCTGGCTGTGGGCCTGCCAATCAGACCCACAGCCTGGCTGTTCTCTTTCTAAATTACCTCATGTACCCTAGGTGCATCTACCAATTGGTACTGGGCCACCTTATCAGACCCTGTAACTCAGGGCATAGGTGTACCCAGGGCTGCCAGGGGCTGCAGCATGTATTATGCCACCCCTGGCTGGCTTCCTAAATTTGACACAACTGGCTGCATGACAGCTGGGGCAAAGTCGTGTAATCACCCTTTGCTGTAGGTGTAGTATACCTATACCTAACCCTAAAATGGACACACAGATTCCTATCAGTCACTCCTATGGCAGGCCTTAACAATCCTGAAGGCAGAGTGCTTGGAATCGTGTGAGATGGTGCTCTGGCATGAGCTGAGCCTGTCTGCAGCTTGCGGAATCAAGTCCTAATAGCTGTTCCATGATATCGCATACCATATACTCTTAAGTGCATTATAATCCTCGCGGTTAAATGCTATCTTTGGTATTGCTTTATCAAAACATGTCGAGTAAGGTGTCATACGAATTGGAATACTAACCCCTCGCCAATTCTGGCGACGGGGTTAGCATTCCACCCTTCTAGAGGGACACGACATGTATGTAACTGTGAACCCCGGTTAAAGTTAACTGAAGCCTCAGCTCCACAAAATGGATGCTGCCACCACAGACACGAGTCTGACCTCCTGCTGCTGGGAGTCCTTCCAGCGAGGGAGGCCTGGACAAAGGGTTTCCTGTCCGGGGCGGTGCTAGCACCGTCCCAGACATGGTTTTGTGTATCCTGGGTAGGCAGGGCTTTTCAGGAAGGTGACTGCTGAGTGGCACCCCGGTGCTCACTACGCATAGGCCAGTCAGAACCAGTTCCAGGGGCACACCAGCCCCTGGCCTGGGGAAGTCCGGCAGGGGAGAGGGGTGTAACCACCCCCCTCCTGGTCCCACCCATAGGCAGGACCTAGTCACCGGGTCAGCCCCCTTTTTTAGTATAAAGATAGGAGCGGGCCCCCTGTTCAAATTAGATCATCTTTGGAATCAAGATACCACTTTCTTCTTAAGGACTTCACGATTTCTTCTTCAAGATTCTCCCTTGTGGCTAAGGAGTAGTCACCCTGCATCAAGCGGGCACCATCCTAAAGAACACTGCGGTCTGCTGCAAGTCCTTCATCACGAATCCGACGACCCAGCTCGACGAGACCCGGCTTCCCTGGCACCTCTGACCTCTACTCACCTCTACAGCCAAGCTGAGAACCGTGAGTGCGACGAGACCTCGAGGGACCGACGATCGCCAAGACTGCACGACATCTTTACTGCAAGCCCACCGTGTCCTCCACTGGTGAGTGCTTTGGGGTCCGAGAAGCCCCGACCCTGCGCAGCTCCAGCACCCAAGGTCAGCCTCCCTGCATCTCCACGATCTGCGTGGGGCCCTTCTGCTGTTTGCTGTGCACCGCGTTGTTTGGCTACTAGCCGGCTGGCTTGTGGCCTTCCGAACGACGCCCGACGACTTCACGACTGCTGGTCTGGTTGCTCCAGACTGGCCCTTGCTTCCTTCTTGAAGAGAGGCACCCCGGACCCTCCTGGTCCACTCCAGACGCCATTTTGAGTCCACCGCGTGGGCTTGAATTTGCCAAGGCTTTGTTGCCCAATCCTGGGTCCAGCGACGTCGACAGCTTCTATCTTCGTGGGACAGCTCGATCCTCCATCCTGGTCGCCGACAACGCCTCCTGGTCCGTGAGATCTTCGAGCTCAAGCGTCACCCACTCACCTTGTCGAGGTGGCTACCATCCGGTGCCCTCCTGGTGCCCACTGACTACTGGCTAGTAGTCTCGAACTTGGTCCCCTCTGCTTTCAGGTGTCATCTATCTTCGAGATCCAGGCTTGGATCCAACTGAACTTTCTTCACTGGTCACCGGCCAGCATCTTTTCTTCCGGCTCCTGGTCCGTCTACGAGCATTCCCGACGTCTTTTCAGACCTATGCAGCTGCAGCCCCTGGGCTAGGTAACTTCGGCATTTCGGTGCCCCAGCATAGCCTCACTATCCAAGGGTCAGAATCTACTTTCGTTTTCTCCCTACCAGGTCGGGTTCGCCCGAGAACACTAACTTTTCATTTCCTAGCTACCATAGACTTTTGTCCGCATCTCGCGTGAGAGTGCACACACTGCACCCGAGTCCCCTAGGCCTCCTAGAAGTAATCTAACGATTCCCTAGTCAAGTCCTAGCGATTCCAAAAGCTATTAGTACTGTACTTACCTGCTAGGAATTTCACATTCCACTTTCAGAGTATATGGTTTTCCGTGCCCCTCGGGCATTTGTATATACTGTGCTAACTTAAGTATTTTTGTAAGAGTTTTGGTTTGTGCTTAGTACCCTGTCCTCATAAAGAGTACAGGGCTGTTGTGATCTTTAATAAATAACTGTTTATTTTCATAACACTTGTGTGGTGTCCTTTCACTTGGTGTTCAAGGGGTATATGTGTGGTAAACAGCTGGCTTAACACGCCCTCTCGAGTCTTTAGCCTTAGACTGCTCGTATCCATGCTACTAGGATAGCTGGTCTATAAGGTTGACTTACAACCAATCATCAATAAGGGTTGCTGGACTGATACATAGTGTTCACTAGAATAGTGAGCACTGCATATCAGGCCACCTTCTCACAGGCGTTACCAAAGTGTTGGCACACCTACCTTTGAACAACTCAAAAGTAGTTCTTTTGGTTACAGTATGGGGAGACCACCTATAAATCTCAACTTTTTTGCAAACTTCTGTACGCCAATTCAAACCTGCAGACTTGGCCATTTCAATACTTTCTTTGAGCACACGATTAAACCGCTCAACCATGCCATTGGTCTCTGGGTGATATAATGAACATTTTATGTGCTTGATACCATGCCTACATAAGAACTCTTCCATTTCCCTGGAGACCAACTGTACACCATTATCCGTAAGAATGGTGTTGGGTATGCCCTCTCTAGCAATGAGCTTCTCCAAAAACACTTTAATGTGTTTAGTTTCAATTACTCGTGTGATGGCTATCTCTGGCCACCTTGAAAAAAATCCACAAGAACAAGCACATACCACTCTGTGCCAGAAGAACTGATAGGACCAAGTATGTCTAGCCCAACTTCCTTCCATTGACCATCAGGGCGGTCCCTTATGACCATGGTTTGCCCTTTTGATTTGGATATTCTCTCACTTAATGCACATTGTACACACTCTCTAGCATTCCGTTCTACCTGTAAGTTCATGCCAGGCCACCAATAAGACAATCTTAATCTTTCATTTGTCTTAGAAATTCCCTGATGTCCAACATGTGCCAATGAAACAAGCTCTTCCCTAAGAGAACTTGGAGGAATAAGCCTCACCCCCCTGATAAGTAGTCCACATTGTTCTGAAAGTTGATCTCTCACTGGCCAAAACCTTTCCAAATGTTCATCTCCTTTGGGTTTGGCTTTCCAACCTGTATTAACACATTCTAAAACTTTTAACAATTCTTTGTCTGCATACAAGGCTTTCTCCCACCTTTCTTTGTAAATAATGCTTCCCTGAATAGCGAATACCATTTCTTCATCTTGTTCACATTCATCAGCAGGGCACACATCATCTCTATCAACCAGTCAAGATAAAGCATCTGCCACTTTATTTTCCACACAAGGTAAATACTTTATGTCAAAATTATAATCTTGTAGAGCCACAACCCATTTGGTAATCCTGCTCGACACAGAATCAATCCCTCTTTTTTTTAAATCTCACATAAAGGCTTGTGGTCAGTTCTAACTTCAAACATACCTCCGCACAACAATTTTTTACGTTTCTTCAACAACCAATAAACTGGAAGAGCTTCCCTCGACCACTGAATATCATAATTCAGCACCTCTCAAGCTTCTTGACAAAAACAGTATTACTTCATCATGTCCTTGGTCTCTTTGTAGTAGAACAGCTCCCAAGCCTTTCAGGCTGGCATTGGTTATTAAGACCGATTTCTTCTCTCGATCAAAACTACTCATCTTAGGTGCTGAGCTTAACTTCTCCTTAAGAATGCAAAATTCATGTTCACAATTTTTGTCCCAAACAAACTCCTATCCCTTCCACAACAACGCCCTCATACAGACACATAATGAAGCAAAACCTTGAATAAATGTTCTGTTATATTCAGCCATTCCTAAAAAAAACTCATCAACTCTTCTTTATTGGTAGGAGAGGGCATTTTCTGTAGGGCTACAACCAAATCCTCTTTCGGAGAAACACCCCCCCCCCCAAAATTGTGTGACATAGATAATCAATAGATTCTCTTCTGAACTTACATTTATCAATTTTGACAGGTAAATTAAATTCATCAAGTCTGCTTAAAACATTCAATAGTCTCATGTCATGTTCCTTGTTATCTAGTCCAAAAATTCATATATCATCCTGATATATTCTAACACCAGGTAGTCCCTTCAAAACATTCTCCAACGCCCTCTGGAAAACTGAGGCCTCTGAGACCAAAACAAAAGGAAGTCTGATAAAGCTGTACATACCAAAAGAGGTAGCAAATGCCGTCAAATCCTTAGATTACTCATCTAACCTAATCTGGTATTATGCAGACTTAAGGTCGATGGTGCTAAACACCCTTGCCCCTTTTAATAGCATTAACATGTCTGCAATTTTCGGTAGAGGATACCGATCCACCACCACCTGTTTGTTCAACTCTCTAAGGTCCATACATAGACGAAGAGAGCCATCAGTTTTTTTTAGCGGCTACAACCGGAGCAAGCCATTGGGTTGCCCCAACTTCCTCAGTGATACCATCTCTTTTAAGGCGTCCTAATTCTGCCTGCATTTGCTCTCTGACTGCTACAGGGACGTTGCGTACCTTACAGCACACAGGTTTGGCACCATCTATTAAACAAATGTGATGAATGTAGTTTTGTAGACAACCCAAAGTTTCAAAAAACACGTTAGGACATTTTGTCTCAACATTTGCGTAAAATCCTTAGTGGAATCACTATCTATAGCAGCAATAGACTTAGAGAAAAAGTCCTCTTTCAACTTAATGGGTGGTGATGCATTCGGGTCTAAAATTACACCAAGCTCCCTCTGGTGGAACCAGCTCAATATACTATCACCTTTCTGTATAATACATATATTAGCATTGGTTAATCTGTTTTTATAATCAAGTAAACCCCAGAAATAACCAAACAATTTAATTGGGTCTCCCCTGTATGCAAAGGGTTTAATATCAGGGTGAAAACCTTAATTTTATCTTTAATTTCTTTGATATAAAATTCCTTTGAGACTATGGGGATCTTGGCACCTGAATCAAAGAATACATTCATCGGTTTCCCCTCAACCAGAATTTCATCAGTTGGAAAATTTCTACTTTCCTCATTTTGAACAATTTGTACTTGAATTTGACCAAATCCACTTGGTCAAAAGATTCATATGAATCATCTCCATCACAATATATTTCACTAACTTTCCCTTTGTACGTTTTACCTCTGCACGCAACAGAAGAATGGCCTTTCCTTTTCCACTTACTGCAGGTGGCTTTTTCAACCTGGACATTGCTTGTCATTTGCCAGATGACCTATCTTCCGACAGCGGAAACATTTAATTTGAGACAAGTTGAATTTACTATTACTCTCAGGAAGTGCTCCTTTATTTTTAAGTTCTTTATGTCTATTAGGTTCCTTTGGAGTTTGTTTAATAACTTGTACAGAGTTTTTATCTTTTCTCTCACCATCTTTCTTTATCACCTCAATGCATTTAAGAGAATGTTCAATCCTCTTTGCAGTGACAATTACATCATTCAAAGACAATTCCTCCTTTTGCCATAATTCTTCCCTAACACGATCAATGCTACAACCCAACATAAATTGGTCTCTAATTCTCTCATCAAGAGTGGATCCAAATTTACATGAAGAAGCTAACTTTCTGAGGGAAGTTACATAATTTTCAATTGTTTCATCATCTAATTGAGATCTACGACCAAAATGATACCTCTCAAGGATGGTACTGACCTTTGGTAAATAATGTCTAATTTGGCTATACATATTTCATAGTGATTGAGGTCATGATCTTGAATGTCAGGGAGATGGTCAAAAACTTCCTGGCCTTCAGATCCCAGGCTATGTAGTAATAAGGCTATCTTCCTTTCAGCGCTCAAAGAAGAACCACACCCCTGGCATGTCTTTCAAACACCTTGCGCCATTTTTGCCATCTGATGGGTGGATCCCCAGATGATGACAAAAAGAAAGGAGGTGCAGTCACATTTTGCATTTTTATGAATAAACTTTCCTAAACAATAAATTTGTAAGAATATAAAGGTTGCAGTTAAGAGAAAATTATATTACTGAGACATTCAACGTTGGATGTGGAAAACTCGAAGATAAACTTGATGATTAGACAGAGAAAGTCACCATATGTTTCTTTTATCTTTTTACAAAAAATATATTAACTCTGGAGTGAACGTGTAGCTGAAGTAGTATTCAAAATATTACACCTCAAGTGTGTGCATCACTGAAGTGGGACGCTTGTAGTTGAAGTAGTATTCAAAATATCACATCTCAAGTGTGTGTGTCAACTGAAATGGCATGCAGAGAAGGACTTGAAGTGGTGTGTCACTGAAATAAAATGACACACAGTGTAAGTGTTGAAGTGTGCATGTCACTCAGTGGTACGCAAAATGCTGTTTCCTGAATGAGTGCCCTTGTCACCTTTTGTGGCACGTAAAATGCTGTTTCCTGAACAAGTGTGCGTGTCACTGAAGTGGCACGTAAAATGCTGTTTCCTGAACGAGTGTGCGTGTCTCGGAAGGGGCACGCAAGATGTTGTTTCCTGAACGAGTATTTATTTATTTATTTATTTATTTATTTATGGGTTTATATAGCGCTAGAATCGACTCCTGAAGGAGTATCTCTGCGCTCAGAACAACAGAAGTGGAGAGTTGATGGTCCTAGATGGTTCACTGAGTTTGAAAAAAAAAAGTTTTTAACAATTTCCTAAATATAATGTGTTCTGTACATGACCTGAGGGTGGCAGGGAGTTCGTTCCAAAGGCGAGGGCCAAGGTAAGAAAGAGCCTTTCCTCCGAATCTTGCCCACCTAATGGGGGGAACTTGTAGAAGAAATTTGTTACTGGAACGGAGAGCACGTACTGGAACATAGGGGACACACTTCTCCGCCAGATAAGGGGGGCCTATGTTTTGGAGAGCTTTGTGAATGACACAGTATGTTTTGAATTTAATCCGTTGGCGGATAGGCAGCCAGTGGAGCTTTTCCAAAAGAGGGCGCGATGGTGATCTGGGAGGTGCATTCTGGACTAGCCTTGCTGCTGTATTTTGGACTACTTGAAGTCTGCCAAGTGAGGTGTCATTAGCCGAAATCAGTAGCCCATTGCAAAAGTCCAGGCAATTAAGCACTAAAGCCTGGACCAATGTTTTCCGGGTAAAGTCCGTAAGTAGTGGGAACACTCTACGGAGTAATCCAATGACATAAAAACAAGAGCCAGCTATCTGATTAACTTGCTCTTTTAAAGTTAGGCCTTGGTCTAATCGGATACCTAAGTTCTTCACTACCTGCTTAGGAAAAGGGACAGGGCCCAGATCTGATGGCCACCAATCCGGCGTCCATAGCAGCAGGGCCTCCCCAAAAAGCATCACCTCCGTTTTCCCTACATTACACTGCAAGAAGTTAGAAGCCATCCACTGTGATACAGCTCGCATGCCATCAGTGAAGGCCTTTTGAACCGCCATAGTTAATGTACTGAATGGAAAAAGAAGCTGTGTGTCGTCAGCATACAACACGGGAGTAAACCCGTATGACCTCATCAGACTGGCGAGGGGGGCAACGTAAATGTTGAAAAGTGTAGGGCTCAGGCAAGAGCCCTGGGGAACCCCCTTAGTCAGCTCCAGAGGTGCAGAACAAAACGAGCCAACGTTAACACTCTGGGTGTGTCCAGATAGAAAGCTTCTCATCTATGACAGTGCCGAGCCCCCAAGCCCCACCTCTTCCAAACGTCTGAGCATGATATCATGGGAGATCGTGTCGAACGCCGCAGACAGGTCCAACAGCACAATTTATCATAGAATGCCCTTTAACCAGGGACATTCTGATGTTATCAGTCACAGAAAGAAGTGCAGATTTGGTGCTATAGTTGGGCCTGAAACCGGACTGGGAATGATCTAAACCTCCAGTTTCTTCGATAAATTTCGACAGATGGATGTTAACATGCTTCTCCATTAGCTTGCTCAGATACGGAAGAAGAGAAATGGGCCGGAGATTCGACAATTCTGTCCAGGGAATATTGCAACTCTTGCGAATAGGTCTTACCTAGGCCGCCATTCACTCCTGCGGCACCAGACCCTCTGTGAGGGACAGATTAACAAGAGATTGGATCATGGGACCAAGCAGCTCAACCAGGGAAGGAACCACTCTTGCGGGAATGTGATCTGAGGGGGAGCCGGACTTAACCTGACCAATTAATGCTTCAACCTCAGTCAAGGTAATAGCTGGAAATTCAGTGTATAATATAGGATTAGATAACATAGAGGTCTGTGATGACAACACAGGGCTGCTCATTAGGCTGCCCGTCCTAGTGATCCTATCCTAAATCACCTCTATCTTGTGAGAGAAATATAGGGAGATGTCATCACATAGCTGTTGTGAAGGCAGATCAAGACTCTCACAAGCCTTAGGCTTAGTGAAGGATTGTAAAATCTGATACAATATTTTAGATGAATTACCAGCCTGTGTTAATTGTAGAGCAATATGAGTTTTCCGAGCAAGGTTGATATTTTTATGATAACTGGCCAGAGAGACATGATAGCAATTTTTATCCTTCTCAGTGTGAGTACTCCTCCAGACCCTTTCTAGCTTTCTACATGCTTGCTTTTGCAAGCGCAGCTGATCTGTATACCAAACTTCCTGACGCTGGGTAGAACGCTTCATACAGGGTTTCATAGGGGCTATAAAATCAATAGCATTGATAATGGCAGAGTTATATTTGGATAAGGCCTCCTCGATATTATCTGATACTTCAATTTGAGGTTCAATGAGTACATTGTGAAAATTTTCCAATGAAACCTTATGTCACTGTCTACGTGAGAAAGATGATGCCGGAATCCATTTTTTTAATTTTATCATATCATGCATAGAGAATTCTATAACAGAATGGTCTGACCAGTTCACATGCTGGGGGGGGGGGAGGGGTCACATACAATCTTGGATGAATTAGAAAGTATCATATCCAAAGTATGGCCAGCTATATGAGTTGAACCCTTATTATGCTGCACTAGTCCTACAGGTCCACCAGAAGGGTCTGAGCCTCAGAATTTTCCATAAGGTCACTATGCACATTAAAATCACCCAACAATAAAACATTATTGCCCGATTTAATATGTGGGGCCAACAGTTCAACTAACGAGATAGCAAAGTTTGTTAGTGGACCCGGTGGACAGTATACCAACGCCCCTTTCCAGCAGACCTTCATAGGAGCATAGATCCTAAAAACCAATACTTCCATACTAGCAGTACTGCACTGGTCTAGAATCGAGACAGTAATCCCGCTCTTATGAATAATGGCAATACCACCTCCAATTTTGGAAGGTATATCTAGCCTAAGCATTTTAAATCCTTCCGGAATGCCCAATGTGATCGCCGGAACCGAGTGAGGCTTAAGCCATGTTTCGGTAAGGAAACTCCGCTCAGGCTGGACTGTGGAGATTAGATCCCATACCTCCGCTGAATGCTTGGGCAAAGAACGGATATTACATACCAGATTCTTCCACCCTTTAGGTGTAGTATCAATAAGGGGCGACTTGGTATGGTCTATATGGAAGGGAGGAACCTGAAACTGACAGTGCCGACATGAAAACGGCCCAGTTTCTAGTGCACAGCCTGGAGACGGCGTTATCTGGAAACTTAATAAGTTCTGTCTTGTATATCCTATACGCCTAGCTGAATTAAATTTTGTAGACCAACAACCAGGGTTTTTGGCCCCAGGCCCCGGTCGGGCGCAGACGGGTTTGTTTTTGGCGCGTCTTCAGAGCGTTGACGGCGCTCCCGCTGAGTACGTCTGCTGTGCGTCCGCAGATGCATGAGGGCTAAATAGCCCATCTCTGCCTCCAACTAGAGCACTAACCGCTCCAGTGACAATGCGGAAGTACTTGGCTCTCTCTTTCCCGCACTCCGCCCAACGGTACTGGCTACCGCGTCCGACCGGGGCGGGCAGGAGCAGACACTGAGCCCAGGCTCCCTTGACGAGTAAGTGCCAAGGCCCTCCTTTAAAAATTCCCAATAAGGCACAATTCAATGTTTAAAAGTTCTGTTGCGTAAGACACACAGTTCAATGTTAAAAATTCAGTGACAAAGCGGGGGATACTACTGCAAGCTATCGTACCGCAAAACGGATCGGGAGAGACACTGCCACCGTCCTCTCTACCGCAGGGCGGCCTCAAATGCACTCTGCCTAAATAGCCCTTCTCTGCCTCCAACTAGAGCGTTAACTGCTCCAGTGACAATGCAGAAGTACCTGGCTCTCCCTGTCCCGCCCTCCACGCAACGTTACTGGCTACCGCGTCAGACCGGGGCGGGCAGGAGCAGGCACTGAGCCCAGGCTTCCTTGACGATTAAGTGCCAAGGCCCCCCTTTAAAAATTCCCAATAAGGCACAATTCAAAGTTTAAAAATTCTGTCGCGTAAGACACAGAGTTCAATATTAAAAATTCAGTGACAAAGCGGGGAATACTACTACAAGCTGTCGTACAGCAAAACGGATCGGGAAAGACACTGCCACCGTCCTCCCTACCGCCTTATGGTTTCCAGGCAACATCTAAAATGGCCACCAGGGCCGATCTTGCCTAGTGATATTTGTGTCCCTGATGTGCCTTAATGAGGTTATCGTACTGTATGAAGCAGTTTTTATATGACGCCGCAATTAGGGGGGAATGTTTCTGTTCTCTGTATAACCAAAAATAAAGTAAAAAAAAAAAAATGGCCACCACATATCCAGCTCTGACATGAGGAGAGTGAAGACGTGATGTGCACAGACGCTCGCAGCAGAATAGTGAGGACGTGCTTAGAGCAAGAGGCCGTCTGAGCTCTATGGCGTTTGTTGCTCGATAGCATAATCAAACACGAGCCACACGCAGAAAGGTAGGATTTCAAAAGATCTCCTTATTCAAACAATGCCTTCGCAGTTACGATGTATATGAAGCGCAATGTCCTTATGAAAACAATACCGATGTATCTAAAGTGCGAGCGAGACCACTGTCCAGGGCGCTTAAAAATAGAGTCTATGTAAAACTGGTAATTTCAATTTTTACACACTGTACCAGCAAACATTTAAGCATAATTAAAATTGAAAACCAGCGCTCTAGGTGTAAATTAAAACTATATCAGTGGTGAAGCATGTCAAAGGCAGTAAATTAAAGTTTGCCAAAATGCAGTTCAACTTTGAGTTAAAGCTTTTATGTAGCTCCCGTTGTGCTCATCCCAAACAAATGTCTCCAGAGCTTGACCTCCATTTCCGTTGCTTGACACTCCCGAAAAGCAAGTAATGGATAAATTTAAATACAGCTTCCACTCCTTCCTCCCAGTTAATAGCAGAATAGTCCCACTATTTTTAAAAGGAATTTAAAACACAGTACCTTAAATTCACAAGCAGAGATTACTAATCTTGAAAAATGTTATTATTGTAGTGTTGAGATCCTTACTAGAAGAGCAGAGCCATCCTCCGTCGCTAAGTGTAAGACTCCATTTTAAGTAGAAATCAGGTTTATTCCAGGAAAAGGATCTCATCCATAAACAAGCTGTTACACAGTTCCAAGCCAGGATGTAACTGATCTCAGATAAGATGTCATATAGATATATATAGCCTGTATGCTGTGTTAAGTTACCTTTCTGCTGCTTTTGCACATGACACATAGCTGTTGCTTTAGCTTTGAGCCTAGTAGAATGTTTTTGATTCATGCGAGCATAATATGTTGTTACTCTGATATCAGTCTTGCTTGGCGAGCTGTGTCTGTACAGTGAGTGCAGAAACCTTCAAGGATATCCCAACACAGTGGTTGTTGTGAGCACTGATCTTCGCACGTTCCTAGACATAGCATACATGCAGCTGCAGCCAAGTTCTGGCTTTAGGCGCGTTTTATATTGCCTTGCACAAGAGCTAGGGAGGGTGAGAATTAGGTTTTGTTAACCCCTATTCATTTTAGCATAATACCATGCTTTCACCGTTTGTGTTCTATGGACTAGTGACTATGCTGATTACTTTGTTTCCTATAATATGCTTGCTTGTATTAGCTAAGATACTGCATTTGAGAACACTGCATTAGTGAATAAACATTTCAAATATGCACGTGTCCTCTTTTACTCCTTGTTCTGGATTGAAATGATTGTAGAACGAAAGAGTATTCATGTGTTCCACGTTACCTGAGGTGTACTAAGTCCATGTTCTGGTTTGTCTAAGCATTGGGAGTTTGTGATAACCAATGAGACACTGTAGCTAGTCTGGTAGGGGATTTTTGGGTACTAAGGTGAGTTTTGGCACACCCTTATTCACTGAGGTTCCATGCCTCTATGCACAGTTCTGTCTGAGCACGGAATCCCTGCGACAAAGACTAACATCATTACATAATGTAGCACTTGGCTACAAGTACCGAACCTTAGGATGCCACATACACACATAGAGAATACATTGGCAGCTGCTTTTCGGTAAAGCAGACACAAAATGAGACAGAACTTAGTTTTGATTGTTGCTCAAAATGGCGGCTAAATACAAAATGGTGCAGCGAATACTAACTTAAAACGTACACTGCATAGAGAATTCGGCAAAAGCAGTTTTTACAGTCCAACAGTTTGGTCCCTGAAAAAGCTGAGACCATACCTGTTTGGTACTCACTTCTGAGTTCAAACTGACCACAGACCTCTCAAATGGCTAATGTAGATGAAAGGTGAAAATCCTAAACTGTTGAGGTGGTCCATGTCCCAACAGGGAATGGACTTTATAGTGGAAGACAGACCTGGGACTGTGCCAATGCAGATTGACTTTCCAGGTTCTTCCACTTAGACTCTCTAGGGAAAGGTTAGTCTCATCCGCTTTCATTTTTTTGGGAGGGGGGAGGTTGTGTAAGAAAGTGCCCTCTTTTTGCTTGGTTGCCCTCACTTTTTGCTGAATTGCTGATGTACTCTGACTGAGTGGGCCCTGGGCTCCTGTCAAACAGGTAC
Organism: Lissotriton vulgaris; assembly: GCF_964263255.1. Taxonomy (NCBI): domain Eukaryota; kingdom Metazoa; phylum Chordata; class Amphibia; order Caudata; family Salamandridae; genus Lissotriton; species Lissotriton vulgaris. The sequence goes on from NW_028250187.1 coordinate 21,560, forward strand.
CCAGGGCCTATGTTCTTTCCCTAAAACTGCATTGAAAACAAAACCCAATTGGCACTCTCTGGCCACAGGTCAGCCCCTGGGAATGTTACCACAGGTACCCAGGCACTGTGACCAGAGAAGGCCACTTATTGTGCCACCCTTAGAGGCCCTGTACCTTTACACACACACACAATGCCTTTGCAGGCTGTGGTTTTGGTGCAGAACAAAGTTAAGAGTCGACATGGCACACATCCCTGTGTGCCATGCCTACAACCCATTGCTCTGGCATTGATCAGCCACCCCTCTAGCTGGGTGCACGATACCACAGGTGAGGGTACAGGTGCATGAGACCTATATCCCTACAGTGTCTAAGCCAATTCTTAGACATTGTAAGTGCAGTAATACCATTAAGAGTAAATGGTGCTGGGAGTTTATCATTAAGAACTCTACAGTACCGTAATGGCTTTATTGAAAACTGAAGTTTGGAATCAAACTTCTCAGCACATTAAACCCACACTGCTGCCAGTGTGGGATTTAATGAAAAATGCACACAGAGGAGATGCCCCCTGAAAAATGACCTAACACTAGTGTCCAGGCTGAGTGGCAGCTTCCACCACCAGACATGTTTCTGGACCTCTGGGTTGAGAGCCTGCTGCTCTCGGGCGTCTGAAACAATGCACATCCTGGGACGAGGTGCCAAGCCTCCTCCTCCAGGATGGGCAGGTTCCACGAAGGGAAAGCTTCAAAGGCTTGCCGCCCTTGTGAGCTTCACCAGCAGCTGGTCCCCACTGGTTCTGACTCCCCACTTTGGGCGGGAAAACCAAGTGAGGAAGGAAAGTGTGCCCACCTTTGCCAACCCCACTCCTCAGGAAGGGGAGGAGAGGTGAAGCACAACGCTCAGTCCCCGCCATCTTACAGATGGGGGACCCAGCCAACCAGAGTGAGGCATATGCCCCCTCCCACTGCAACGAGGCGCAATAGGGGGTGTACCCACTCCAAGGAAGGGACCCATTGGTCCCAACCTTTACATACCTGTATGGCCCCTAAATCTAGTATTTAGGGGCCCCCTGAACCTCGTCTCCTCAGACAAGCAACGATCAAGAAGAAGGACCGAACAGCCGTGCTGAAGCTAAGAAGAGGACGCCCACTGACTTGGCCCCAGCCCTACTGGCCTGTCCCCACCTTGAACCTGCAGGAGCAGAACTCCGGTGTGTCCTGCAGCCAACAAACTCAAGAGCCCAGAGGACCTGCCCTGCTTTCCAAAGAAAAGACTTTGTCCCCAATGAACACCAGATTTGTTCACCACAGACTCCAGCTCTGGCAATATCCAAGAGTCTGCACCACTCTGCACCCGTCGCCCACGACCTGAGTTCGAGTGGCCCAACACCAAGAGGAGGTCTCCCTGACAATTTGGACCCGAGATCTGGTGATATCTGACCAGCCTAGTCTCCCAGCGAACCTAGCAGCCTCTTTCTGAAGGATCCCCCGACTGCGGCCGGAGCAGGTAAGAGAAACCAGACACTTAGTGACACCCCTGCACCCAAGGCCCCACAGCCTTGGGTGTCCCAACCGACAATGTCCTAGCATCCCCAGGCATCCCAACTTACCTTTCCAACCAGTGGTCTTCTCCAGAAGATCTTCGTCCCTGAGCCTGTTGTCTTTGTTGAAACTGGAGAATCCCCATTGAAATCAACAGGACACCTAATGCCAAACCAGCACCCTGCACCCGGCCGTCCTTGTGTGGCTGCGGGCGCATTTTTTGTGCTAAACAGGATACCCGTTTGCCCTGACCTAACACCAGGAGCTTTGCTCCCACAACCCAGTGGCCCTCTTCTAATTGCCAGGAAGACGACAGCACGGAGGAGCAGGGAGGCCGCATTTTAAACACAAGATTCTTTGGCTCGTAAGAGAAGAAAAGGCTTGGATTAAGTTAGAGTATCATAGAAACATGAGGACATTCATGAAAAACTCGACCAAATTCACAACAGGTACAAAGCCCAAAAGAAGCTTCCCCCATTCCTGACGGTGGCTCCTCCGTGTACATACAAAATATAGTTGCTGACATTGAGAGTATAGCTCAAGGGATTTGAAATACCTGAGCAGCTCACAAATACGTGTGGCAAAACATTTCAAACGCATAATTTTTAACACACAGAAATAATGGAGTCAAATGTTTTAAGGTCCTGAAGAAGGTGTCAAAAAAAGAAAAAGCACCGAAACGCTGCGTCGACTGTTTTTTTAACTTTGACTTGTTATATTACATTGTATAACCACGTTATGGGTTTTTTTAAATTTGTTATATTGTTTTAGATTGTAACCCAGTTGGGAGGAAAATAATACATTTCTATGATCATTTTTAACTTTACAAAAATCGTCTGCCCGTTACATTCAAGTGCGTCTTCAAGTTCATTAAGTTGTAAATTCAGCGATTTACTTTACCTAGTACGTATACTTGCTTTTTGTAAGATGGTATAGAGAATTATCCCCCTCAAGCCAGACCACATCTATAAGTATTGAAACAGTTATTTCCATTCCGCTGTTTTGATAGTCAGGGACTCCCAATTTTTTCTGTCTCTCGTAAGCAGCCACCAACTGGATGCTCCCTACCCCCCATTAGATAAGATTTGGCCTCAGCACCCGGCCGCCTTAGTGACGCTGAGGGTGTAACAAGAGTGCATCCTTTCCATCCTTGACCATGGTGGAACCCTTGTTCTAACCCCAGAAACTCAACCCGAAAGACCGAGTACTTACCTGGTAACCGTTAACTTCATTTCTCTCCATAGGAACCTATTGACTGTTGTTCACTGAAAAATGTTGTAAGTGTGGAGTTGATTTGTATGGAAAACTGAAAAATTACAATTGTGCTAAACTGATTTTACTTACCTTTTCTCTAGGAAATGTCCCGGTGTGATTTCTATGCAAATAACACTGATTAGAAAAAGTAACTTAAAAAGTAACCTGTACAGTAATTTCAATACCTTGACTTACCTGTATTTCAAACAACTGCATTTGAACTTGCATTCACTTGTAAACACTGCATTATATTTAGCAAAGTATTTATTTCACGTATCTGTGCCAGGCTTGGCTTGGTTCTAGAAATAAAATAACTTAACAATATTTGTATACAAACCAAATTGGTCTGAGTTCAGTCTTAATTGTGTGACATCATTTGCTGATTGAGTGTGTAAGACAAATGCTTATCACAACCCTTTGATACAGCCTTACTGTTTGCCTACACTACCACAAACACAGAGTAAGGTGCTATCTACTTTTACCTCTGCCTACCTTTCGGGTTCCACTGCTCTGGACCCTGTGATTTTGAAGGGTAGCATGGATATCAGCATGCTGCGCTGGACAGTGATTTTGAAGGGTAGCATGGATATCAGCATGCTGCGCCGGACAGTGATTTTGAAGGGTAGCATGGATATCGGCATGGTTTGCTGGACCCTGTGATTTTGAAGGGTAGCATGGATATCGGCATGCTGCGCTGGACCCTGTGATTTTGAAGGGTAGCATGGATATCGGCATGCTGCGCTGGACCCTGTGATTTTGAAGGGTAGCATGGATATCGGCATGGTTTGCTGGACCCTGTGATTTTGAAGGGTAGCATGGATATCGGCATGGTTTGCTGGACCCTGTGATTTTGAAGGGTAGCATGGATATCGGCATGCTGCACTGGACCCTGTGATTTTGAAGGGTAGCATGGATATCCGCATGCTGCACTGGACCCTGTGATTTTGAAGGGTAGCATGGATATCGGCATGGTTTGCTGGACCCTGTGAGTTTGAAGGGTAGCATGGATATCGGCATGCTGCGCTGGACCCTGTGATTTTGAAGGTAAGCTTAGATATCGGCATGGTTTGCTGGACCCCGTGATTTTGAAGGGTAGCATGGATATCGGCATGGTTTGCTGGACCCTGTGATTTTGAAGGTTTAGCATGGATATCGGCATGGTTTAATGGACCCTGTGATTTTGAAGGGTAGCATGGATATCGGCATGCTGCCCTGGACCCTGTGATTTTGAAGGGTAGCATGGATATCTGCATGGTTTGCTGGACCCTGTGATTTTGAAGGGTAGCATGGATATTGGCATGGTTTGCTGGACCCTGTGAGTTTGAAGGGTAGCATGGATATCGGCATGCTGCGCTGGACCCTGTGATTTCGAAGGGTAGCATGGATATCCGCATGCTGCGCTGGACCCTGTGATTTTGAAGGGTAGCATGGATATCGGCATGCTGCGCTACACCCTGTGATTTTGAAGGGTAGCATGGATATAGGCATGCTGCGCTGCACCCTGTGATTTTGAAGGTAAGCATGGATATAGGCATGCTGCGCTGCACCCTGTGATTTTGAAAGGTAGCATGGATATCGACATGCTGCGCTGCACCCTGTGATTTTGAAGGTAAGCATGGATATCGGCATGCTGCGCTGGACCCTGTGATTTTGAAGGGTAGCATGGATATCGGCATGCTGCGCTGCACCCTGTGATTTTGAAGGGTAGCATGGATATCGGCATGCTGCGCTGCACCCTGTGATTTTGAAGGAAAGCATGGATATCGGCATGCTGCGCTGCACCCTGTGATTTTGAAGGGTAGCATGGATATCGGCATGCTGCGCTGCACCCTGTGATTTTGAAGGGTAGCATGGATATCGGCATGCTGCGCTGCACCCTGTGATTTTGAAGGTAAGCATGGATATCGGCATGGTTTGCAGGACCCTGTGATTTTGAAGGTAAGCATGGATATCGGCATGCTGCGCTGGACCCTGTGATTTTGAAGGTAAGCATGGATATCGGCATGCTGAGCTGTACCCTGTGATTTTGAAGGTCAGCATGGATATCGGCATGCTGCGCTGCACCCTGTGATTTTGAAGGTAAGCATGGATATCGGCATGCTGCGCTGCACCCTGTGATTTTGAAGGTAAGCATGGATATCGGCATGCTGTGCTGCACCCTGTGATTTTGAAGGTAAGCATGGATATCGGCATGCTGCGCTGGACCCTGTGATTTTGAAGGGTAGCATTAATATCTGCATGCTGCGTTGCCCCCTGTGATTTTGAAGGGTAGCATGGATATCGGCATGCTGCGCTGCACCCTGTGATTTTGAAGGTAAGCATGGATATCGGCATGCTGAGCTGCACCCTGTGATTTTGAAGGTAAGCATGGATATCGGCATGCAGCGCTGCACCCTGTGATTTTGAAGGGTAGCATGGATATCGGCATGCAGCGCTGCACCCTGTGATTTTGAAGGGTAGCATGGATATCGGCATGCTACGCTGGTCCCTGTGGCAGCCCTGAAATTCACTAACCTTCTAATGTGGGGTAGTTGAAGGCCACAGTGGGTGATCTCCAAAAGTTCATCCGGTGTGCTGAGTCCTGCAAGAAGGGATAGAGGAGATATTGAGGATTTCATTTACCCCATGGGATTGTGCAATGACGTCTAGAAGGTTGTTTACAGTACCGTCGTAATTAGTTTCTGCCCCAGGACTTTTACTCCCTCCAACCACATGGGCCCATGTCAATATTTTTCCAACAACGCAACGGGACCTTAGCCATCTGTCAGACGGTGCGCACCTGCATCCTAAAATGAAACACACCACTGGCTATCTATGCCTCAGGCGCCATGTACGGTTCCTTTCCTGACGGGCCCATATTTAATATCTTCCTCTTACTAAACACCACTCCCTGCATCCTTAGATACCCCCACCACCCTCCATACATGGCTCATCACACCTGACCTTTCCTGAGCAACCTTGCTATATTCCCCCTTCCTTTTGCTCGGCCTCATATGACCAGGTCTACAGAGTTAGTAATGCGCTACCTGCCAGCACCTACGGGGTGAAATCTTTGCCTCCGCTAGACGCTCATCAGGAGCACCGACGGGTCCACATAAATTAATTTCTTAATGAAACAACCTCAAATTCCGATGCTCCCTGACACTGTGACCCGTGGCTCACCCAGGGCTTTAAGTGGGCCGAGTCTCACCGGGTCTGAGCACGGGTCTGTATCAGGCTCTGTTTTGTGCCCTAGCATAGGCGGTCCATGGTTTTTTTTTTGTGTGTTATAGGTGGAAGGGAAACCCTTTAAAGAGAGTCATTTTCTCTATGGATTTCTCTTCTCTTTTCGGAACTCAGGAGCAGTAACCTTGTCGTGGTGTCACCAGGGATTTATGTGGAAGATTTTTCAGTTTTATGTACAAGCCATAGTTGCTACTTATTTATCCTATGCAACTAACAACCATTGACAAAGCCAATAGTCCTGACTTGTTCTAGGTATGATGTTACTTGTTGTATCGTATATTTGGATGCAATGACCAAAACAGCAAAATACCAGTCTGGGGGCAGACTATGCTAAGTCCCAGAGGCGCAACTAGAGCCACATTTTGGAGGGGGGGAGGGCGGGAGTGGGGTGAGGAGGAGGTGGGGGGCTCATTAACATGCAAATGGTCTTTTAAAGACCTGTGAAGTGCTCGGGTGCAGCTGTGTGTGTGCCCAGGAAGCTGTCTCATCCCGGGCTGCCACACATGACGGGGGAGTGGGGTGGGGGGAGGGGGGGCTGAAGCCCTTTGAGTCCAATGGGTATTGCGCACTGTTGTACTTTGATGCTCAGCCTGTATGAATGTGATCTGGAATGTTAGAATGTTGATGAGAGGGCAGAATGTTGCTGTGCCTGGTTGTGTGAGAGAAAGACAGTTGGAGACTGTGAGCTGAGCAGTAAAGATGCTGCTCCCGGTGGGGCCTTGAATTAGACTGGAATAATCTTTACTATCATCTTCCATCTAAGCTTGAATAAACCTCTACTTGAATCATACCTCATGGCTACGTCTGGAGTTCCTACAATTCATCTTTGTAACACACACCTGCTAAGCACAAACTTGTAGCTAACGTGTTTTAAGCCACGCCCTTAATTACAATGGCCACGCCCCCTTGAGGGACCACCAGGTGTTTTAATCCCACTTAAAGCCCTGGGCTCACCACACCTGAACAGGGATGCCTTTCACCAACCCTGCCAGCATTCCTTACCACGCCTTCCTCACTGACCGCAGCATGAATACCCTAATGCTCAGTTTGGCACGCGCTACCAGCTAGCACTAAGAGCGTGGACCCATGCAATGGAAGGTGTTCAGGGTTCGGTTCCCATAGGGCTTATTATATAATTTCATCACCATTCTACACCCCCTCGCTTTATGCCTCACTTCAATATATTGGCTCGTTATAGTTGAATACTGTCTGTACTCCATACAGTATGTTTTTAATTCCCACTCCCCCAACTTTTTTTTATCCGTACGGAGCACTTCACGTGACTTCACAATGCTCCCACCCCGTGACATGCCTCCTGGCAACCATTCTCGAGAAGGCTATTCTGGCAATGGCATCTCATGAACTTGTCCTCTGCAGGCATTCTTTGGTCGAAACATCTCCTTGGCAGGCACTACTCTCCCTATCACGGGTAAGACATGCTCCAAATACACCTGGATGTCTTTGCACAAATTAAATCCTCAGTATCTCCTCTATTCCTTCCTGCAAGACTCACTTCTTCTTCTTTGATGGTTTTGGTTCTTAGCACTTGGGGTCCTTACATTATATTTCTTCACCACTCACTTGACAATTTATTGTGTGGCTCATTATCTGTTAATCATGAAATAATAAACTTTGATTCGGCTGAATTGAATGTATTATAAATACTGGCTGGTTTCTTCCTTAGGATTAAACAATAACAGATTTGACTTTCTGCAGAAACGTTCTTTTACAAAATTAAGTCTTTCCAGAATTTCCTGTTATATATTATTGGTAAGAAAATTAGTTCCAAGTGAACACTTGTCCCAAGTTATAAATTGTAATTTAAGATATAGGTAAGTCACCCCTTTAGCAGGCCTTGCCAGCCTTAAGGCAGGGTGCATTATATCCCATGTGTGGGATCTCTTCCTTAATATTGGAAGTGCCAGGGAAACCATAGAGAGTATATGGGCTGGGAACTTGACAACTCGAGAACCATAACACCATGATGGCTTCACTGAACCCAGGAGTGTATTGTACCAAACAGCTCCTTGTAATAAATCCACACTTATGCCAGGGTGAGATTTATTAAATCATGTACTCAGAGGGCCCCTCAGAGGTGCCCCTGAAAACTTACCGACCCCAGTGTGGCGACTGTGAGAAAGTGCCTCTTTTCTGTGGTTATACCTCCACTTTTTGCCTGGCTTTGATGTGGTTTCAAATGTAGTGCATGGGCTCCTTGCCAACCAGGAGCCCTGTGCCAATGCTCCGTCCTGAAAAACAAACTCCCAATTGGTACTTCTGCCCCCTGTAAGTCCCTAGTAACTAGTACCCTGGGTACCAGGGGCCTGAGAGCTGAAGAGGGTCTCTGGGGACCCCTTTACTGGGACCATGCTCCTTCCCTTGCAGCCTGCATGCCCCTGTTAGGGAGAAAAGTCAACATAATAATAATAATATGGAAACTTATAGAGCGCCTGGTTACTCACACCGGCGTGTCCTTGCGCTATTGTGATTGAAAGCCGCACGCCCCCAGAGCTCCAAGCGCCCCAATTATTGTAGGAACAGATGTGTTTTGAGCTTTCCTCTGAACCTAACATTCAAAGGTTCCAGACGGAGCTCAAGCGGGAGTTTGTTCCAGCTCCTTGCTGCCAGGAGCCGGAAAGATCTGCTGCCCATGCGAGCCTTATTGACTTTTGGGATCACTAACAGGCCAGTACCGGTAGATCTAAGCGATCGACCAGGCCTGTAGGATGTAATCAGGCTTTGCATGGGCCTGGGTCATTTGCCTCCAATAATACGATGACACGTACATAAGGCCCTAAACAGAATTCTTTTCCTGACCGGAAGCCAGTGCAGAACCTCCAAGGCAGTCTTCGGGGCAGCTCTTCTGGGGAGCATCAGGATCAACCGTGCTGCAGCATTTTGCAGCACCTGCAGACGGTCTAAGCTCCTAACCGTAGCACCTAGGTAGAACAGATTGCCATAGTCCAATCGTGAGGTGACAAGGGCGTGCACCAGCATCCGTCTGGCATCAGTAGGGAGAAGGTCCATGATTTTGGTAGACCTTTCAGTACCCCAAAACACGCCCCAACCACACGACTAATCTGTGGTGCAAATGTGAGGTCCGAATCAATACAGACACCCAAGTTCTTAGCCTGTTGACACGGCGTGGGGACCGGTCCTAAACAAGGAGGCCACCATGCAGATGAACACACAGACGGGTCCCCCCCCCCCACCATTTGCACCTCTGTCTTGCTACCATTCAACTTCAGGCAGTTGTTAGTCATCCAGGAGGCAAGCTCCTGCATGCAGGCTCTGAAGTTGGGTGCCACCAGATCAGGTGCCCGTGACAGCGAGATGACCAGCTGTGTGTCATCGGCGTATGACACAACTCGCATCCCGTAGCCCTCGACTATGCTTGCCACTGGTGAAACATAGAGATTAAACAGAGTCGGACTCAGGGCCGAACCCTAGGGCACACCCTGGTCCAAATTAATCGCTTTAGAATAGTATTCACCCTGTCTAACCTGGAATCCGCGATTTGTCAAGAAGGATTGAATCCACTTCAACACCGCGCCTGAGACACCGCCCCTATTCAGACACTGCAGCAAGGTGAAATGTGCTACAGTGTCAAAGGTGGCGCTCAGGTCCAGGGGGATGAGGGCCATAGTCTGTCTGGGGGCCATGCCAGCTAACACTGCCTGGCAGCATAGGTAAGTCACCCCTCTAGCAGGCCTCACAGCCCTAGAGAAGGGTGCACTATACTACAGGTGAGGACATATCTGCATGAGCAGATATTCCCCTACACTAGTGACACCATTTCCCAATATAAGTGCCAGTGAACCCATGGAGAGTACATGGGCTGAGAACTAGAGTTCCACAGCATCATGATGGCTTTACTGAATAGAAGAGTGTTTGGTACTCTTTAACTAAATCTACACTGATGCCAGGGTGAGATTTATTGTATCATGTGCCCAGAGGGCACCTCAGAGATGCCCCTTGAATCACTACCAACCATGGTGTGGCCGCTGGCTGGCTGTAGACAGACAGCCTCCAGACATGTTTCTGGACCCCTGTATGGGGATCCCCTGCTCTCTGGGACCAGAAACAATGCACAACCTGGGCAGACGTGTCATGCCTCCTCCCCCAGGATAGGCCAGTGCTCGAAGAGGCAAGCTTTAAAGGCCTGCCGCCTTTATAATGCGCCCCTGCAACCTCTGTTGATGGCAGCCCCTGGTTTACACCCCCACTTTGTGTGGGAAAACCGGCAGGACAATTCAAAAAGATAGGTGTACCCAACTCTAAGGTGGGGGGAGGGAGCGAGGTGAAGCACACTTTTCAGTTCCCGCCATTTTGAAGATTGGGGATCCCTCCAACCAGGGCTATGTCTATGCCCCCTCCCAGAGGAGGGTGGCAGAATGGAGGGAGAAGTCACCCTAGTGAGATGCCCGTTGGTCCTACCTGCTACTCCCCTAAAACGCCTCTTAAATTTAATATTTAGGTGGCCACGCCAGATCTGTGATGACCGAAGAAGCAAGACACCCTTCGGCAGAAGCCAGAAGACAACTGCCTTGGCCGGAACCTTACCGGCGTATCTCCAGATTTGCAGATACCTGAACCCTGTCTTGCAGCACAAACTCCAAACCCCCTGGGAAGATTGTTGCCTTCAATACAGACTCCGATCTCTTGAGGACAGCAGACCTGTCTAGAAGAAACAGACTCCAAAGACTCAGGATCCCAACGGATATGCATCTCCAGCCCACTCTGCACCCAACGCCCACGGCCAGAGTGAGTGGCTCACCTGTGCAGGTAAGTCTCCTTGATTATCCCGGCCTCTTGTCCAGCATTGGCTAAACTCTCCTGCCCTCCACGATGGTGCCTGCATTGTGAATACAGAGGCTATCCATGATTGCAACCGACTCCGGTAAGAAGATTCCAACATTCATAGGCACTGCTGCCCCCAAAGCCTCTGGGCCTTGGAGAGCTCAACCAACAGTGTTCCTATGACCCCCTACATCCCAACCTACCTCTGCTGTTGTTGGTCTTCCTCCTGCATCCATCAGTGCCACACATGTAGACTCTTTGCTGTCAGAAAAATCCTCATTCAAAAGTATTGGGTGCCTGACGTTGAATTTGCGCGTTACTAGTTGTGTAGTTGATGATGCTTTGTGGCCACCTCTGTCCTTGTACTAACCCTCAAAGCTTTGCTCCTGCAACCAATTTACTTACCTGCTAGCAGTGTTGCTCCAGGTGCCCCCTGCCTCCATTGGAAAGCATTGGGTTGAACTCCAATTTTGACCTCTGCACCTGGCTGGTGGTGGTGCAGTTTTGGTACCTACCTGGCCCTTGCTGACTTTTGGCTCCGAAGACTGAAATTCTAAGTTCGATACTAACCTGTTTAACCTCAATATTGTTTTCTCCATAAGATAACATTGGACAGTGTGAAAACGTTTATAGGTGTCGATTTTTGAAAGAGCAAGGTAGTTTTGATTGAAAACGTACTTGCCATATTGCGAAGACCTGGGTCTTAAAATAATGTAAAAATAAAGTATAATTTTATAAAATTGATCTGGATTGCCTTCTTGGGTTGTGTCTTTTATTGGTCATGTTTGTGCAATAAATGTCTTACACTCCTGTGTTAAGCCTAAGGCTGCTCACCAACACTACCACTAATAGAGCACTTTGGGTTTTGCATTGAGCCCTGTACACTTTTGGGGAACCCCATGACTCTGTGCACGGTTAACCACCTAGTGATATATACAGAGCCAGCCTCCTACATTGGTGGTGCAGCGGTGGAGTACAAGACTGATATTTTTTGTACCAATTGATTGATAATTGATTTTACTGAGGAAATCCCAAAATTGTCTTTAGAATATACTTTTTCTTAATTGTCTCTTTTTTTTCTCCAAATTGGTTGAAAATAGTGTTATGGCCTTGATTAAGTCCCCCACTGTTTTAGGAACTTAAGTCTTTAAAGCAGTTATGCCTTAGAGGTACTTAGTTATTTTGAATTCTTTAATAAGACCCCACTTATTTAAACACCATGACTTATACTGCAGGGGCTTGCCGTGAACTCAGCCTGGGCCCTATGCACATCTTAAAATTGCCCAACTTAAAAATCTGTGTAAAGCATGAAACCTTGCTATGGGTCCCAAACCCAATAAAGCCCATCTCCAGCAGTTGCTGGAAGAAAATGGCAAGGCCCTGGCAAACAAAACTCCACCCACTGGGGAAGAAGTAGATGAAGAGGCAGTAGATGGGGAGGGTGTTGACTGTCACTACCCCCTCAGATAGCAAAACCTCTAAACAGAACCCCTCTTCTCAGGAAGAGGATTTGGTATTCTCAAAGGGGGCAGAACCCGAAGAGATTGGGCCTTACCAGACAGGTCTCTTGGGCACAGTGGGTCCCTCTAGGAAAGATCTGTGCCAAGGACATGGAACCTGTCCCACTTTTGAAAGCCGGAGGCAGCATGCTGCTCCACAAGAAATGTGTGATATCAGTGGCATCACCTCACCTGGTCTATTGGGAGGTTGGGCTCCTATACACTGAGGCCAGGGACTCAAACCTGGTGCAACCAGGAGAGTGTATTGCTTCAGAGTTTTAGAGTTTCCCCCTTACTTTGTCCCATGATATCCCCTTAGCTGGGCACCCGGGTCAGGATAAAACTTGAAGTAGGTTAGTCAACCACTTCTACTGCCCAGGGATGTCCCAGAAGGTGAAGGACGTTTGTCAATCCTGTGTCACCTGCCAAGCCAGTGGCAAGGCATGAGGCCACTGAATGGCCCCCTTAATTCCACTTCCAGTGGTTGGGGTACCCTTTGAAAGGGTATGGGCTGACATTGTTGACCCCCTGGACCATCAAACAGCCTTGGGGAACAAATATCTTCTGGTGGTAGTGGATCATGCCACCAGGTATCCTGCAGTTATTGCCCTAAGGGCCACCACTGCTCCAGTGGTGGCAAAAGCCCTCTTTCGTGTATTCACCATGGTTGGTTTCCCAAAGGAGGTGGTGTCAGACAGAGGCACAAACTTCATGTCTGCTTACCTAAAACATATGTGGGATGAGTTTGGAGTGAACTACAGAATCACCACACCCTATCATCCACAAATCAATGGCCTGGTGGAGAGATTCAACCAAACTTTGAAAGGCATGATTAGTGGCCTCCCAGAAAAACTCTGAAGGAGATGGAAAGTCCTACTTCCATTCTGCTTTTTGCCTACAGGTAAGTGCCACAGTAGGGAGTGTGCCACAGAAGGGAGTGGGGTTTTCCCCCTCTGAACTTTTGTTTGGGCACCCTGTTAGAGGTCCTCTCAGTCTGGTAAGAGGAGGTTGGGAAAAACCTCTTAAAAAACCAAAACAATATATAATGGACTATGTGCTTGGCCTTCGTTCCAGGATGGATGAGTGCATGGAGAAAGCAAGGCAAAACCTTTAGACCAGCCAAAAACTGCAAAAGCAGTGTTATGACCAAAAGCAGTGCTTAATTCGTGCCGGTGCTTTGCACCGGCACTTAATTATCAGGGCCGGGTCTACACGTATTTAGTACACGTAATTGATTTTTATACTGCGTGGCACAAAGTGAGTGCTGCATTTCTGCTCTACGCTTGCCATAAGTGCTGCGCTGCTGTCATTGACTGTAGTTTTACGTTCCACACGAGTGTCACAGAGTCACCAGTAGTTCAACATCTTCTTCTCACTTAGTATTTCAGTCAGTAACTGTAATATCTGACTGAATCTCAATCTCTTCTTGGCGTGTTGAATCAATGCAGCATCTGCGGCTCAGTGTTACCGGCCCAGTGGACGGGACACTGAGTTTGGGCAGGGCTTTGGTGATGACGGTATTCTGCAGGGGTCGGGCCGGTTGCGGCAGCAGAGTGCGCAGATATTTTTTTACATTGGAATGGGCGCGCATTTGCTGCAGTGTCACCACGCCCGGCCCCAGCATACCCGCACGTCACCGAGTCATTGTGACCTAGGTTCTCAAGCGGCCGCTCTCGCTCTGTCTAGTGAGAGGCGAGCACGATCTGGATAATGTTGGATTACCTAGAACAGGCAGGCAGCACAGCACCAGGTGAGGCATGGCCTGGTGGTACTAGGACTTATCATTATCAGCAGACAGCAGTTAAATAAATAAAGGTGTGTAGCGCAGCATAAGGAGCACGCGCCAGTGAGGGCGAGCAAGGCAGGGCCAGGGCCTGAACAGTTAATGAAGCTGCGCAGCAGCCTGCCTAACAGTCGAGTAGTCCCGAGAGAGTGAGAGTCCTTAGTCTGACTGTTTAATCTATTAATAATTATATGTTTATTGATATTGGTTATGGCGGGGCCGCGTGGTGATTATGATTCGATTATAAATGTTTTTTAACTTGATTGATGATAATGATATTGAGGCCCGGTGGCTGCGCCGCGGGTCCTTAGTTTGATGAGTTGCGGCTGGATTCAGTTTTGGTTTTACAAGTCAGTGCCTGTGGGTGACGCCGACGGTGATCGACTACCTAACAAGAAGACCTAAGGCTGTATTGAGTCAGTGGTTGTATGATGCCAAGCAGCCGATTTAACCGCGCGCCTGCCTCCTTGCTTCTGGACAACCAGGGCCTGTGTCTGCAAGGTGTGGCAGCAGCAGGCCTAATCAGTTAGCCTAAGGCTGCAGCGGCAGCCTGCAGGCTGTGCAGTGCAATAGTACATCAGTCAGTGCGTGTGCCAGTGTCCGGTAACTTCAGTTGTAATTGAAACACACACACACACACACTGAATGCTCTGTTAGTTACTGTAAGTAAGGTATGCTGGGTGACCGTAGCCGCCATGTGATGCCAGTGCCACTATGATCATGCCGCCAGTGGGTGGCGTTTATTTTATTTTTATTTTAAAAGTTGTATGTCGCGCTAGGTTGACCCGTAGATCAGAGCGCTTTACATACACACAGTTATAAAACACAGAAAGAGATTGCACTCATCATTGACTTAAATCTCTCCTGCCGGGCGACAGACAATTTCCTCTCCTGGGGATTATTTTGTTGTTTCTTGCGCTATGTTCAGATGCTTTTTCCAAGAAAAATAGAACGCAGAGCTCGCGCAATACGGACAACAAGGACGAGGTAAATCCATGGCTATAATTCGATACTGTGTCCACAGTAGGAGTAGGTATGTTTGAAGATACTCATATATTTTCCAGCAACCTTAGCAAAGTTTGATGAAAAACCTCACAAAGTTAACATCTCACACTTGCAGCAAAACTTTGACTTTTGCTCGAGTTTATTTGGAAAGCTGAGCATGCAGACAAAAAGTCTGCATGCATTCATAATGGTGCATGGAAAACTCCAGCAAAGGGTTAACTGGTGGAGAAGAACTCTGTAGATTTTTGTCATTGTGTCTGGGTTCGATAAGAGTGAACATTAACTCCCAAATGTACTTAAAACTGCACGGGCTCCAGCAAACGTAAATCAAGAAACCTTGGAAAGCTTTGGAAATTAGAAAATTGGAAACTTCGCAAAACTTCAAGGGCATGTACCAAAAAAATAGAAACAATTTGAGTTTCTCCATAGGATTCAAATCTGCGATATTCATTTTACACATACATAAACTCTGCTGTAGATTATTGGCTCGCTGAGGTAGTTCTCCAAGGGTTTACAAGTAGTTCCAACTTACAGGTCAGCAGGCCACGATTTTCCCCGTCGTGGTCTAATCTTAATCGAATTTTTCCTAGGACAGCAAACAGACTACAACTCCCAGAATGCACGCATTAGTCAAATGAAATTTGCGACTGGTCAATATGGGGCTGAGGGCTGCTGCCTGCTTGCACCCTTAAACTTACCAGCATTTAAACCTGTGGCGTGCAGGTTACACACAGATCTCTGCAGCAGTCCCCCCAAAAAGTGTCCAGGCCATTACCACCCTAAAAGTGGAATAAATTTATCAATGCCACTGGAGAGATGAAGGTAGCTCGATTCTGACTTCTCTCCAATAAATGTACTTTCTCACATACATAACCCAAGACCAAAATAAAAAAAAAGACTCAGCTATTTATTTGCATGAGCTATTCATTTTACTTGTGTGTCTACAAGTAAAATGAATCTGAAATGTGGGCATTTTTCGTTTTGTAAAAATGTATTACGTTTTGCCTCTCTCCCTACCCAGTGGGCCCCTGAAATCACATTTCCTGAACTTTCTTCCCCCGCGCTTATCACCTCTGCATTACATGCCTGTAAAACAAACAAAAAGCACAGAAAAGGCCTGCAGGTGAACTAACTGCCTTTGAAGGGGCGGTGGCCCATGGCAATTGCTTGCTGTTGCTTGCCAAACCAACCAACACAACTTTTTGTTTGGGTGCACACAGTCATGCGTACCTTACTCTTTCACCCTCGGAATCCTCATCAGACAAAACAGTGAAAACACACAGACTGAGAACAGTGAAAACACACAGACTGAGAGGACAGTGCAGGGCAAATGAAGGTGTCAATCAGCAGGCTGAGCAGGGTCTAGTCACATCACCATTATACTGCGTGCAATGCATTCTAACTCGGTGTTCTTGGTGAGGCTTGGACTTGTGACTGGGCCGGGTGGGCCCAGACCCCAGCACAGCCAGTATATTCTTTTTTTAAAAGCACCTGCTGCCGAGTTCCTTCCTGGCCTCCAGGAATGTTCAGGCATACTTTCAAATGTCAAGATAACTGGTGATTAATCGTCTTCATATAGAGAGACAGGAGTTTTGTCTAGGGGAAGTTGTGACTGCTTGTAAGGTAGTACAGATGCCAGATGGTTACTATACCTGCTGCAAAGAACGTTTACCATGCTGATCAAAAAGTGCATGTAATCATGTAAAGTAGGTCAGTGACACGTGTTATTGCTTCTGTCAGAGAGATCCTTTTGTTACTTGCTATTTGTGTATATTACATCTGACATTTAGCAGTGTCAGTTGCCGATGTGGGAGGAGCCAATATAGTAAGTGGGTGGAGCCAGAGAAACGTGGGCGTGGCATCCGTCAAACATTTGAGCACCTGCACTTCAAATTTTACAAATTAAGCAGCTGTGGTATAATTGAAACAAGGACGGAAGGTATGGGTATTGGAGCCTGTGGGACCCAGGGCCCTTTAAGACAAGTGAAGTGGACCATACCATGTCCTTGAAAGAAAAGACGAGGTTGCCTATCTGGTGGATGATGGCAGTTGCAAACACCCTAAAAGGAAAATACATGTCAACCCCATGAAGCCCTATTATGACAGAGCTGACATGACCATGCTCATGGTCCCAGATCAGGGACAGGAAATAGGCGAACCTCTCCCTGATCTCCTCTCCAGCAATCCCTAAGATGGGTCTGTTGATGGAGTGGTCTTTTTAGACACTCTCACTGCCCAAAAGTAGGCTCGTCCTAAATCAGTATGCTGAGCTCTTCTCACTGACCCCTCTTCAGACTAGCTGGTGTACCCATGATGAGGATACTAGTGACAGCCTACCTGTCAGAAAACAAGATTTACAGGCAGTCTGATAATATCAGAGAGAACATCCAAGTTGAAATCAGCAAGATGCTGGAACTGGGTGTCACTGAACCATCAGAGAGCCCCTGGGCCAGACCAGCTGTCTTAGTTCCCAAACCTCACTTCAAGAGTGAAAAGAAAGAAATTAGGTTTTATGAGGCCTCAATGCTGTGACACAAATGGATGTTCTCCCAATCGCTAGGGCAGATGAACTACATGGGACGATCCTTAAACAATATCTGAGCAACAACATGGTGCCGAAAGGGCTACTAGTCTCCAATGCTCCGCGCATCTTCCTAGAAGACGAACTCTTTCGAAAAGATTGGGCTGCCATAGCGTGGCACTGCACACACGATTGGATAGTCCTAATTTTAAAGACCGCCTTAAGACTATCTGAAAAAATCCAAGTGGCAGAAGGCAATATGAAAACCACCATCACGGGTTTTAAAAAAAAGCTAGACGAGCTTAACAAAGAAATGACTGATTATATAAATGTAAATGTAAATGTCAAGGTATTTGTAGAGCGCACTGCCACCAAGCGGTTTCCTGGCGCTATTACTCATACCGCTGTGGAACCCTTCCTGGCTTTCCCTGTGATGTGTCCACTCCTGGGCACCCCCAGGGTGAAGCCAGGCATCCTAGCGCTGTTGGGGCCGGTGTGGAGGTTAAGCAAGCTATTGCCCAGAGTTGCAGCGTGGGGCCCATGATTAGAATAGGCACTGAGGCGAGAATTGTCAGGTCCGAGGAAATTGAGCCCAAGACCCGCCGAGGCGGGAATTGAACCCATTAAGACAATTTAAAGACAATTTGACACAACAAAAAGTGTAGAAATTTCAGAAAGATTTAAAGAGGTTCTCAATGGTGAAGGCATACCCTTACTCGGATCCGGAATATGTACCACCATCCAAAGGTTATGATAACTCTGATGCATCGAGCAATGCATCGAGCAATGCATCGAGCAATACCTCCAATTCCAGTGGTAACTCTAGCAGTCGAAGCATGAAACAAAGAGGCAGAGGACGAGGCAGGGTGAAGGGCAACTCGCCGACCTATAACCCAATGCCCCTGCCAGCTTTCCAGGATGTATACAATCACCCACCTAACTTTCCAATGTATGGGTGGCAACCACCCTTTCAACAACCTTTTTTTCCACAAAATCCCTACAGGCCCCCTTTTTTAAACCGTGGCGGGAGAGGACGGGGATTGAGAAAAAACGTCAACCAGGGCAACCAAGTCCACTGGGCATCGGAAGACCCAAGCACCAACCAGAACAAGAACAAACCCCAACAGACAGGACCGAGCAATCGGAAAACCTAATAACTAATCTATCTACCAGACCCCTCAGCAAGGATGAGGAATCAGTCCTCAACAAAGGGTTAGGCTTTGTGCCAACAGCAAACTTGGATAAGTTTAAGCTCCAATGCGAACTAGCATCCTTCTTCAGGAAATTGAGATTAAAAGCCTTTTTTGAGACGAGAACCAACATGGAGGACAGCGCGGATACCAATGAGACAGGATTATGGAATAAATCCACATTTATGCCACCATCGCATACGGTCCCAGTTGAAATCTCTACATTCGAGCAAGCGGTCTTCAATGAGGTGGAAAACGCCTCCCCAAAAAAAACGTTCATGAACCTTACAAAACGGGAGAGAACTGCACTGGATAATCTACAGAATTCGGATACTATCATTATTAAACCCGCGGATAAGGGCAGAGGGATAGTCATACTTGACAAATCAGCATACCAGACCGAATGTCTCAGACTACTAGCTGATCACAGGAACTATCGGAGACTACCAGTGGATCCTACAGAAGATCTTAGAAATGAGATCACTTCAGTTGTGGAACACGGAGAAGCAGAAGGATACCTTTCCAAACAAGAGGCGGATTACTTATGTAAAAGTGAGGGGAGGATCCCCTACTTTTACACGCTCCCTAAAATGCATAAAAACAAAATACCACCACCCGGCAGGCCCATAGTTTCTGGGTTAGGTTCCCTCTTGGAACCCTTGTCCTGTTTTTGCGATGTATTCTTTAAAACCATGGTACAGAAAACAAGTACCTATCTACAGGACACCAAAAGTGTGCTACGACTCCTGGACCAGCTCACCATAGATGATGACACCATCCTGGTGAGTTTTGATATTGAGAGCTTATATACGAGCATCCCTCAGGATGCCACGTTGGAGGTGCTCAAAAGGGCTCTTGATAAAGAAGAATGGACATCCAGAACCCCAAGAGAGTTCATCTTGGAGTGTGCAAGACTGGCCCTCAAAAGGAATTATTTTCAATACGAGGACAAGATTTTTCTCCAAACTGTGGGTACATCTATGGGCAGTATATTTGCTCCGAGCGGAGCAGGCCTGTATGTACACGATTTAGAGGAGAAACATATCCTCAGCAACGAAAACCCCTACAGTTCTAATATCCTACTTTGGAGAAGATATGTAGACGACGTGCTCACCATTTGGAAAGGCACTGAAGACACCCTATTATCCTTCTTCAACTGGATCAACACACTTGACGACCATTTGAAGTTCACTTATGTGAAGGACCTGAATTCATTGGTCTTTCTGGATCTGACCATAACAAAAGCTAACGGGAAGTTAACAACGGTCACCCACTATAAACCTACCGCTAAAAACAATCTACTTCGGTTTGAAAGTTTTCACCCGAGACCACTGCGCGAAAATCTACCGTATGGACAATATCTACGGCTTCGCAGAAATTGTAGCGAGCTTGACGACTACAAACAGGCCCAGGATCTTACTCTCAGACTAAAAAACCGGGGATACCCCTTAAAGATTTTACACAAAAGTCAGAAACGAGCTCGAAATCAACATAGAGCTGCTCTTCTGGAGGACCCGACAAAAACTGTGGAGGAAACCCCCTTAACATGTGTCACCACGTACAATACCATCTCCAACGAGGTAACCAAGATAATAGGTAAACATTGGAGCATACTCAACACGGGCAACCTGAGATGGGAAAAACCTTTGTTCTCATATAGAAGGGCACGGAGCATCAGAGATGCAGTAGTGAACACCAGACCCAAAAAAAACTTGGTGGAAAATGAAACAGTACTCAACACATGGGGGTTACCAAAAGGGACAGGCCACTATAAATGCGGCAGTTGTAGTGTATGTCCCTTTACTTACAACACCAAGACCCTACAACTGGAACCTAACAAAACCTGGACGATCAGAGGACATACTAATTGCAACAGCGAGAACGTCGTATACAGATTGACATGTCCCTGTAACCTACACTATGTGGGTATGACCAGTAGAAAGATAAAAACACGTATTGGAGAGCACAGGAGCACTATTAGGTGTAAAAAGGCCAACACCAAACTTACCGAACACTATTTGTCGGTAGGGCATAATTCTGATGAAATACAATGGACCATCATCGATGAATACAGCGATGGGATAACCCCCTCTCTAACATTTCTCTGAGGCCATTGAACTGCCACCTTTGTAGTGGAATGAACATTTTTTGTGAAATAACATTACTCGTGATCTAGCAGCGGTCACTTTTTGTTTGACGTTCATGCCAAACTCGGACGTTAGAATGGTCCACAATCACCAATCTCCGTGACTTTAAGTCCTCTCATAGCGGATTTGTTCTGTTTCTGTTCAAGGTATTCCTATTTGTGACTAATGAATTATTTGACCCGTTTCCTTTAATAGCCCCGGTTTCCACCAACGCGGTTGCTGTAGTTACCACCACACCAACTTCCGCGTGATCGGAACCTCAGCGGGCACCGCCCCCCTGTCACGTTAGGATTGGCCCACCGAGGGTCCCGGACCAGCACCACACCCATCCAGGAAGTAACGCATAGTTTACTTCTCGGCGTCGCTGATCCACCAGAACACTCCACGGGGCATTCGTGAGTAGCAACCAAGTAGGTTTGAACTCAAGACGAGCAGAAGCCGCAAGTAAGTGCTTTTTTGGACAGATGCACGAGGCGGACTGCGCCGCAAAACATGCCGGTGCTGTACCATATGCATCGAACACGGGCGGTATATTAATTGTATGATTGCCCTTCATTTTCAAACTCTGTAGGTGACGGATACTTGCCGTCTTGGATAATCCGATGCCTATGAAGCGATAGTTACCGCTTCAAGTGTAAGCAGAGCGAAACACCACGTTTTTCTTTATTACAACAGCAAAGTAACCTGCTTAACTGCGGCACGATCGCTTAGCCGCCGATCACATCCAGTAATGCCTGAGCGCGCCTGATGCCGCATTGCATTGGCGATCACTCTCCCACACCTCCTCCTCCTCCCTCTCACTATCCAAGTTTCCTTGCAAAACTACCATATTTTCAAGGCGCTGGGTTGTTTTTATTAAGCCACATTCACGCTCCGGTAATTACCGCCTGAGCACTGCTGTCTATCATCTCAGATAGACCACGGGTATGACCTGATAAATAAGGTGTTCTCCTGTCACCTTACTCTGGTGAACCCACTAAGCACAATATCTGTTAAGTGTGTACCCTTGTTCTGTCTTCCCCTGTACGTAATCCCAACCCTGTACATATTTTTTCTTACAGGTCTTCTCCTGAACCAGGAAAAGACACATTTTTACACCAGACCATAATTTGTGGTCTTTAATTGAACAAGGGCAGGACGCACCTTAGCGTGTGCGGACCACCCCGCTCAATCCTCACGGTCCTGACGAAAACCAAAAAAATGTTTTAAATGGTTGAAACATGTAGACCTAATTTTCCTTAATCACATAGCACACTTCGCTATTTTTAACTTATCACACTTCTTGAAACACCAAAGCCTTCCTAGTTAGGCACAGGTGCCACACTGATTTTATTAGGGTTCAAGCACTCAAGAATAAAGTCTTGAAGTGAGTAGTCTTGGCCCTTTTTAATACACGTATCACTGTAATTTTTTGCACACATAAAAAAATAAGAAACCCGCTCCACTGTAGTCAGGTGTCGCAGCACACCTTATGGGCACTCGGCCTATGGGGTGGGACCCCGATGATGAAGCATGTCACCACCTAGGTTGGTGAGTGAGGGGTCTTCTTCAAGGACATGCACTGTCCGGTAACGGGTTGGGGCACACTGTGCTAACCTGAGCCTCGCGCTCTAGATACAGAAAAAATCCTTTTCTGTACTTTCCTTCTAGGGGGTACTCCTCCATTGTTGTTACAGATGAACTATTTGACAGGTTAGGGGCAGCCTAATATCTTGGCACCTTAGATATAACATCTGGGTACTGGCGGAGAGGTCTGATTCCTGGAGCAATTTAAAAATCTGCATTCTCCACTCTGAATGGGCATTTCTCGTTTACTGTGATGCCCTTTGGATTAAAGAATGCCCCTGCCACCTTCCAACAGTTGATGAATAAAGTCCTTGATGGGTTGAAATCCTTTTGTGCAGCTTATCTTGATGATATTGCTGTCTAGAGCTCCACCTGGCAGGATCACCTGATCCACCTTGGAAAGGTCCCTTAGGCTCTGAGAAGTACAGGCCTCACAATCAAGGCAAGTAACTGCCAGATAGGATCAGGGAAAAGTTGTGTACGTGGGTCACCTGGTAGGGGAAGGCTAAATTCAGCCACTCCAACCCAAGATCCAGACCATTCTGGAATGGGTATCTTCAACAAGCCAGACCCACGCCAGGGCATTCCTTGGCTTGACTGGGTACTATAAGAGGTTTGTGAAAGACTATGGGTCCATAGCGACTCCCCTCACAGAACTTACATCCAAAAGTATGCAGAAGTGTGCAAACTGGACAGTAGACTGTCAAAAGGCTTTTGACACTTTGAATGATGCAATATACTATGCTGAAAATACAAATGTGCGGAGGGTCAAAAAGGGGAAATAATTTTACGACCTGTCTACTCATGCCCCTAATAGCAACATGAAACACAAAAGAGAAGACCAGGTCGAGGTGGTGTACTGATTTGAGAAGTGCGTGGGAGTCAAATGGATACAATGTGAAAAAGAGTGTTGAGTCCTGCTGGGCTGAAAAATCCCATCAGACCACCCATTTGGCGGCATATCATCATATGGGCATAAGTGGTCGCTCTCAACAACGCCTAAACCCTCGGGTGGCGTTGCATACATGTAGAGCGGCAATTTCAGCCACAGTTGTGCTCAAAAATAGGATGGAAAAAGTGCAGTGCTATAGAAAAAATGTTTGATAAAATTCACTACCTAGATTAAGGAACAGTTTACAGAAATAAATCTAGGTGCCAAAGTTAAAACCACGCCTAGTAGTGGGTGAGTAAAACTACATCATGGCGCAATGCAAAGTGGTCGACTAGTTTCAGCTTCAAGGAAAGTTGTTCCAGCTTTCATCAGGACCTTGTATAATATAATAAGCTACTGCAAAACAGTGTGAGGTGTGTATACACATGTAGGAGTGAATGTGTTGTATCAACATCATGTGGTATACTTAAGAGAAACATATCTGCCCCTCCAACCTTAGAACCCCAATGTCCACTGCTCACAGGAGAAATCTTCTTCCTGTCAAGAAACAAAAATACATTGTATCCCTTAATGCACATGCATCCACATAGTACCACGCATCCCATCAAAACAGAAAACACCTGCAAGAACAATTTGCGTTCTGCAGAACAATTAAGCATATTAGCTTGACCACTAAGAGGCATTTCCTGATAGTGATACTCACCCAGCTTTGTGTGGGTGAAGACCTCACCTCGCCCGGCAACTGCTCGGGAAATTGAGGCCCCGCTCTGGTGTGTAAAGAAAAGGACACAGTTAGTGCACCATCCTTCTGTGTCCAGCCGAATCGCTCTACACACACTAAACCCAGTTGAAGTGTGATAGACATATAGCCAGCCCGCCAGGGAACACCCGCCGTCACCTAACCACCACAACTGATGGTAAAGTAAAGCCCCACAGGAGAGGCATAAGTTGCCAAAAAAAAATTTTCATGCCAAATGCTAAGGAAATATATAGTCCTAAGTGTCTATGATAAGTGAATTACAATCATTTTAATGCCATTGGTAAACAAGTATTACCCAATGACCAATGCTGTATGCAACACAAACTGCTACATCATATAACAGAAATCGGCCCAAGTCTGAAGAGTATCAAACGGACCCGAAAACACGTGTTAAAGCATTACTGCAATTGAAAAATGGGAAGCCTTTCCTTCAACTCGAGATAGAAAACACTCACTACCAATACTCCTCATCTCAAAGAAAAGCGCGCTACAAAGTAATCTGTGTAAGCTCACTAGAACTTACCTATCCGTCGGTACCCAACGCTCTGATCCGAGCGGAAGGGGAGGCGTCAGAGGGTCCGACGGGCGCGTTTTTGTATAAGGACTGTTGCACTCACCGGCCAATTGAGGCAGGCATGGAAGTCATATGCCCGCCAATCAAGACTGCACTCGTGCGTGCAAGAAAACACTAGGCTCCGGTAATGGGCGGTGAGTCGACCAGGAACCGAGCCAGACGTGACTTCGCGGTACTGGCATTGATCAGGGAACGCATGCGCGGTAGTGTTCAGAAGTACACTATATCCACGCGCATGTGCTAGACTGGAATGGGGCGTGAATGACAGTATCGGTAAATAGAATGCGAGCCCATCGAATTAAAATGACCCGATGTTGCTGAAAGTTTGCACGGCGTCCCTATGTTCAACGGGGGGACAGAGGTTAGCCCCCTTAGTAATTATGAAAATTTCTATGCTCAATCACGGTGGATGAAAACCCATTTATAAATGAAATGTATCAGATCACTCTATTAAATAAAATGATGCTAAAAAAGGTGTAGAGGAGTGTACGGATAGTGGAGGAATATGGTAAAGGCAAAAAATTGAACAACACCAGTTCAATTGTCGGTTATTACAAGAAAAAGCGCTTTGGCACAAAGAAGTGTTGAAGTACATTATTAATAAAGTAGACGCAACCTGCCACGGCAATGGGAGGATGTACCAAGGCCGGCTCAAACAGACAGACTACTTTAAAACAGAGGGGTGGAAGGGGGCGGGGGAGGCAACTGACGGGCGGACGGAGTCGCACACAATAAAACTGGGGGAGCTAAATGATGTGAACTGAACATGTGTACACATCTTACAAAATCGACCCGCAACTAAACGTTGCTCTAAATACTGAAAATACAAATGTGCGGAGGGTCAAAAAGGGGAAATAATTTTACGACCTGTCTACTCATGCCCCTAATAGCAACATGAAACACAAAAGAGAAGACCAGGTCGAGGTGGTGTACTGATTTGAGAAGTGCGTGGGAGTCAAATGGATACAATGTGAAAAAGAGTGTTGAGTCCTGCTGGGCTGAAAAATCCCATCAGACCACCCATTTGGCGGCATATCATCATATGGGCATAAGTGGTCGCTCTCAACAACGCCTAAACCCTCGGGTGGCGTTGCATACATGTAGAGCGGCAATTTCAGCCACAGTAGTGCTCAAAAATAGGATGGAAAAAGTGCAGTGCTATAGAAAAAATGTTTGATAAAATTCACTACCTAGATTAAGGAACAGTTTACAGAAATAAATCTAGGTGCCAAAGTTAAAACCACGCCTAGTAGTGGGTGAGTAAAACGACATCATGGCGCAATGCAAAGTGGTCGACTAGTTTCAGCTTCAAGGAAAGTTGTTCCAGCTTTCATCAGGACCTTGTATAATATAATAAGCTACTGCAAAACAGTGTGAGGTGTGTATACACATGTAGGAGTGAATGTGTTGTATCAACATCATGTGGTATACTTAAGAGAAACATATCTGCCCCTCCAACCTTAGAACCCCAATGTCCACTGCTCACAGGAGAAATCTTCTTCCTGTCAAGAAACAAAAATACATTGTATCCCTTAATGCACATGCATCCACATAGTACCACGCATCCCATCAAAACAGAAAACACCTGCAAGAACAATTTGCGTTCTGCAGAACAATTAAGCATATTAGCTTGACCACTAAGAGGCATTTCCTGATAGTGATACTCACCCAGCTTTGTGTGGGTGAAGACCTCACCTCGCCCGGCAACTGCTCGGGAAATTGAGGCCCCGCTCTGGTGTGTAAAGAAAAGGACACAGTTAGTGCACCATCCTTCTGTGTCCAGCCGAATCGCTCTACACACACTAAACCCAGTTGAAGTGTGATAGACATATAGCCAGCCCGCCAGGGAACACCCGCCGTCACCTAACCACCACAACTGATGGTAAAGTAAAGCCCCACAGGAGAGGCCTAAGTTGACAAAAAAAATTTTTAATGCCAAATGCTAAGGAAATATATAGTCCTAAGTGTCTATGATAAGTGAATTACAATCATTTTAATGCCATTGGTAAACAAGTATTACCCAATGACCAATGCTGTATGCAACACAAACTGCTACATCATATAACAGAAATCGGCCCAAGTCTGAAGAGTATCAAACGGACCCGAAAACACGTGTTAAAGCATTACTGCAATTGAAAAATGGGA
The DNA here is from genome assembly GCF_964263255.1 of Lissotriton vulgaris. Taxonomy (NCBI): domain Eukaryota; kingdom Metazoa; phylum Chordata; class Amphibia; order Caudata; family Salamandridae; genus Lissotriton; species Lissotriton vulgaris. Next base: position 48,439 of record NW_028250187.1, read on the forward strand.
AGCCTTTCCTTCAACTCGAGATAGAAAACACTCACTACCAATACTCCTCATCTCAAAGAAAAGCGCGCTACAAAGTAATCTGTGTAAGCTCACTAGAACTTACCTATCCGTCGGTACCCAACGCTCTGATCCGAGCGGAAGGGGAGGCGTCAGAGGGTCCGACCGGCGCGTTTTTGTATAAGGACTGTTGCACTCACCGGCCAATTGAGGCAGGCATGGAAGTCATATGCCCGCCAATCAAGACTGCACTCGTGCGTGCAAGAAAACACTAGGCTCCGGTAATGGGCGGCGAGTCGACCAGGAACCGAGCCAGACGTGACTTCACGGTACTGGCACTGATCAGGGAACGCATGCGCGGTAGTGTTCAGAAGTACACTATATCCACGCGCATGTGCTAGACTGGAATGGGGCGTGAATGACAGTATCGGTAAATAGAATGCAAGCCCATCGAATTAAAATGACCCGATGTTGCTGAAAGTTTGCACGGCGTCCCTATGTTCAACGGGGGGACAGAGGTTAGCCCCCTTAGTAATTATGAAAATTTCTATGCTCAATCACGGTGGATGAAAAACCATTTATAAATGAAATGTATCAGATCACTCTATTAAATAAAGTGATGCTAAAAAAGGTGTAGAGGAGTGTACGGATAGTGGAGGAATATGGTAAAGGCAAAAAATTGAACAACACCAGTTCAATTGTCGGTTATTACAAGAAAAAGCGCTTTGGCACAAAGAAGTGTTGAAGTACATTATTAATAAAGTAGACGCAACCTGCCACGGCAATGGGAGGATGTACCAAGGCCGGCTCAAACAGACAGACTACTTTAAAACAGAGGGGTGGAAGGGGGCGGGGGAGGCAACTGACGGGCGGACGGAGTCGCACACAATAAAACTGGGGGAGCTAAATGATGTGAACTGAACATGTGTACACATCTTACAAAATCGACCCGCAACTAAACGTTGCTCTAAATACTGAAAATACAAATGTGCGGAGGGTCAAAAAGGGGAAATAATTTTACGACCTGTCTACTCATGCCCCTAATAGCAACATGAAACACAAAAGAGAAGACCAGGTCGAGGTGGTGTACTGATTTGAGAAGTGCGTGGGAGTCAAATGGATACAATGTGAAAAAGAGTGTTGAGTCCTGCTGGGCTGAAAAATCCCATCAGACCACCCATTTGGCGGCATATCATCATATGGGCATAAGTGGTCGCTCTCAACAACGCCTAAACCCTCGGGTGGCGTTGCATACATGTAGAGCGGCAATTTCAGCCACAGTAGTGCTCAAAAATAGGATGGAAAAAGTGCAGTGCTATAGAAAAAATGTTTGATAAAATTCACTACCTAGATTAAGGAACAGTTTACAGAAATAAATCTAGGTGCCAAAGTTAAAACCACGCCTAGTAGTGGGTGAGTAAAACGACATCATGGCGCAATGCAAAGTGGTCGACTAGTTTCAGCTTCAAGGAAAGTTGTTCCAGCTTTCATCAGGACCTTGTATAATATAATAAGCTACTGCAAAACAGTGTGAGGTGTGTATACACATGTAGGAGTGAATGTGTTGTATCAACATCATGTGGTATACTTAAGAGAAACATATCTGCCCCTCCAACCTTAGAACCCCAATGTCCACTGCTCACAGGAGAAATCTTCTTCCTGTCAAGAAACAAAAATACATTGTATCCCTTAATGCACATGCATCCACATAGTACCACGCATCCCATCAAAACAGAAAACACCTGCAAGAACAATTTGCGTTCTGCAGAACAATTAAGCATATTAGCTTGACCACTAAGAGGCATTTCCTGATAGTGATACTCACCCAGCTTTGTGTGGGTGAAGACCTCACCTCGCCCGGCAACTGCTCGGGAAATTGAGGCCCCGCTCTGGTGTGTAAAGAAAAGGACACAGTTAGTGCACCATCCTTCTGTGTCCAGCCGAATCGCTCTACACACACTAAACCCAGTTGAAGTGTGATAGACATATAGCCAGCCCGCCAGGGAACACCCGCCGTCACCTAACCACCACAACTGATGGTAAAGTAAAGCCCCACAGGAGAGGCCTAAGTTGACAAAAAATTTTTTTAATGCCAAATGCTAAGGAAATATATAGTCCTAAGTGTCTATGATAAGTGAATTACAATCATTTTAATGCCATTGGTAAACAAGTATTACCCAATGACCAATGCTGTATGCAACACAAACTGCTACATCATATAACAGAAATCGGCCCAAGTCTGAAGAGTATCAAACGGACCCGAAAACACGTGTTAAAGCATTACTGCAATTGAAAAATGGGAAGCCTTTCCTTCAACTCGAGATAGAAAACACTCACTACCAATACTCCTCATCTCAAAGAAAAGCGCGCTACAAAGTAATCTGTGTAAGCTCACTAGAACTTACCTATCCGTCGGTACCCAACGCTCTGATCCGAGCGGAAGGGGAGGCGTCAGAGGGTCCGACCGGCGCGTTTTTGTATAAGGACTGTTGCACTCACCGGCCAATTGAGGCAGGCATGGAAGTCATATGCCCGCCAATCAAGACTGCACTCGTGCGTGCAAGAAAACACTAGGCTCCGGTAATGGGCGGCGAGTCGACCAGGAACCGAGCCAGACGTGACTTCGCGGTACTGGCACTGATCAGGGAACGCATGCGCGGTAGTGTTCAGAAGTACACTATATCCACGCGCATGTGCTAGACTGGAATGGGGCGTGAATGACAGTATCGGTAAATAGAATGCGAGCCCATCGAATTAAAATGACCCGATGTTGCTGAAAGTTTGCACGGCGTCCCTATGTTCAACGGGGGGACAGAGGTTAGCCCCCTTAGTAATTATGAAAATTTCTATGCTCAATCACGGTGGATGAAAAACCATTTATAAATGAAATGTATCAGATCACTCTATTAAATAAAGTGATGCTAAAAAAGGTGTAGAGGAGTGTACGGATAGTGGAGGAATATGGTAAAGGCAAAAAATTGAACAACACCAGTTCAATTGTCGGTTATTACAAGAAAAAGCGCTTTGGCACAAAGAAGTGTTGAAGTACATTATTAATAAAGTAGACGCAACCTGCCACGGCAATGGGAGGATGTACCAAGGCCGGCTCAAACAGACAGACTACTTTAAAACAGAGGGGTGGAAGGGGGCGGGGGAGGCAACTGACGGGCGGACGGAGTCGCACACAATAAAACTGGGGGAGCTAAATGATGTGAACTGAACATGTGTACACATCTTACAAAATCGACCCGCAACTAAACGTTGCTCTAAATACTGAAAATACAAATGTGCGGAGGGTCAAAAAGGGGAAATAATTTTACGACCTGTCTACTCATGCCCCTAATAGCAACATGAAACACAAAAGAGAAGACCAGGTCGAGGTGGTGTACTGATTTGAGAAGTGCGTGGGAGTCAAATGGATACAATGTGAAAAAGAGTGTTGAGTCCTGCTGGGCTGAAAAATCCCATCAGACCACCCATTTGGCGGCATATCATCATATGGGCATAAGTGGTCGCTCTCAACAACGCCTAAACCCTCGGGTGGCGTTGCATACATGTAGAGCGGCAATTTCAGCCACAGTAGTGCTCAAAAATAGGATGGAAAAAGTGCAGTGCTATAGAAAAAATGTTTGATAAAATTCACTACCTAGAGTAAGGAACAGTTTACAGAAATAAATCTAGGTGCCAAAGTTAAAACCACGCCTAGTAGTGGGTGAGTAAAACTACATCATGGCGCAATGCAAAGTGGTCGACTAGTTTCAGCTTCAAGGAAAGTTGTTCCAGCTTTCATCAGGACCTTGTATAATATAATAAGCTACTGCAAAACAGTGTGAGGTGTGTATACACATGTAGGAGTGAATGTGTTGTATCAACATCATGTGGTATACTTAAGAGAAACATATCTGCCCCTCCAACCTTAGAACCCCAATGTCCACTGCTCACAGGAGAAATCTTCTTCCTGTCAAGAAACAAAAATACATTGTATCCCTTAATGCACATGCATCCACATAGTACCACGCATCCCATCAAAACAGAAAACACCTGCAAGAACAATTTGCGTTCTGCAGAACAATTAAGCATATTAGCTTGACCGCTAAGAGGCATTTCCTGATAGTGATACTCACCCAGCTTTGTGTGGGTGAAGACCTCACCTCGCCCGGCAACTGCTCGGGAAATTGAGGCCCCGCTCTGGTGTGTAAAGAAAAGGACACAGTTAGTGCACCATCCTTCTGTGTCCAGCCGAATCGCTCTACACACACTAAACCCAGTTGAAGTGTGATAGACATATAGCCAGCCCGCCAGGGAACACCCGCCGTCACCTAACCACCACAACTGATGGTAAAGTAAAGCCCCACAGGAGAGGCCTAAGTTGACAAAAAATTTTTTTAATGCCAAATGCTAAGGAAATATATAGTCCTAAGTGTCTATGATAAGTGAATTACAATCATTTTAATGCCATTGGTAAACAAGTATTACCCAATGACCAATGCTGTATGCAACACAAACTGCTACATCATATAACAGAAATCGGCCCAAGTCTGAAGAGTATCAAACGGACCCGAAAACACGTGTTAAAGCATTACTGCAATTGAAAAATGGGAAGCCTTACCTTCAACTCGAGATAGAAAACACTCACTACCAATACTCCTCATCTCAAAGAAAAGCGCGCTACAAAGTAATCTGTGTAAGCTCACTAGAACTTACCTATCCGTCGGTACCCAACGCTCTGATCCGAGCGGAAGGGGAGGCGTCAGAGGGTCCGACGGGCGCGTTTTTGTATAAGGACTGTTGCACTCACCGGCCAATTGAGGCAGGCATGGAAGTCATATGCCCGCCAATCAAGACTGCACTCGTGCGTGCAAGAAAACACTAGGCTCCGGTAATGGGCGGCGAGTCGACCAGGAACCGAGCCAGACGTGACTTCGCGGTACTGGCACTGATCAGGGAACGCATGCGCGGTAGTGTTCAGAAGTACACTATATCCACGCGCATGTGCTAGACTGGAATGGGGCGTGAATGACAGTATCGGTAAATAGAATGCGAGCCCATCGAATTAAAATGACCCGATGTTCTGAAAGTTTGCACGGCGTCCCTATGTTCAACGGGGGGACAGAGGTTAGCCCCCTTAGTAATTATGAAAATTTCTATGCTCAATCACGGTGGATGAAAAACCATTTATAAATGAAATGTATCAGATCACTCTATTAAATAAAGTGATGCTAAAAAAGGTGTAGAGGAGTGTACGGATAGTGGAGGAATATGGTAAAGGCAAAAAATTGAACAACACCAGTTCAATTGTCGGTTATTACAAGAAAAAGCGCTTTGGCACAAAGAAGTGTTGAAGTACATTATTAATAAAGTAGACGCAACCTGCCACGGCAATGGGAGGATGTACCAAGGCCGGCTCAAACAGACAGACTACTTTAAAACAGAGGGGTGGAAGGGGGCGGGGGAGGCAACTGACGGGCGGACGGAGTCGCACACAATAAAACTGGGGGAGCTAAATGATGTGAACTGAACATGTGTACACATCTTACAAAATCGACCCGCAACTAAACGTTGCTCTAAATACTGAAAATACAAATGTGCGGAGGGTCAAAAAGGGGAAATAATTTTACGACCTGTCTACTCATGCCCCTAATAGCAACATGAAACACAAAAGAGAAGACCAGGTCGAGGTGGTGTACTGATTTGAGAAGTGCGTGGGAGTCAAATGGATACAATGTGAAAAAGAGTGTTGAGTCCTGCTGGGCTGAAAAATCCCATCAGACCACCCATTTGGCGGCATATCATCATATGGGCATAAGTGGTCGCTCTCAACAACGCCTAAACCCTCGGGTGGCGTTGCATACATGTAGAGCGGCAATTTCAGCCACAGTAGTGCTCAAAAATAGGATGGAAAAAGTGCAGTGCTATAGAAAAAATGTTTGATAAAATTCACTACCTAGATTAAGGAACAGTTTACAGAAATAAATCTAGGTGCCAAAGTTAAAACCACGCCTAGTAGTGGGTGAGTAAAACTACATCATGGCGCAATGCAAAGTGGTCGACTAGTTTCAGCTTCAAGGAAAGTTGTTCCAGCTTTCATCAGGACCTTGTATAATATAATAAGCTACTGCAAAACAGTGTGAGGTGTGTATACACAAGTAGGAGTGAATGTGTTGTATCAACATCATGTGGTATACTTAAGAGAAACATATCTGCCCCTCCAACCTTAGAACCCCAATGTCCACTGCTCACAGGAGAAATCTTCTTCCTGTCAAGAAACAAAAATACATTGTATCCCTTAATGCACATGCATCCACATAGTACCACGCATCCCATCAAAACAGAAAACACCTGCAAGAACAATTTGCGTTCTGCAGAACAATTAAGCATATTAGCTTGACCACTAAGAGGCATTTCCTGATAGTGATACTCACCCAGCTTTGTGTGGGTGAAGACCTCACCTCGCCCGGCAACTGCTCGGGAAATTGAGGCCCCGCTCTGGTGTGTAAAGAAAAGGACACAGTTAGTGCACCATCCTTCTGTGTCCAGCCGAATCGCTCTACACACACTAAACCCAGTTGAAGTGTGATAGACATATAGCCAGCCCGCCAGGGAACACCCGCCGTCACCTAACCACCACAACTGATGGTAAAGTAAAGCCCCACAGGAGAGGCCTAAGTTGACAAAAAAAATTTTTAATGCCAAATGCTAAGGAAATATATAGTCCTAAGTGTCTATGATAAGTGAATTACAATCATTTTAATGCCATTGGTAAACAAGTATTACCCAATGACCAATGCTGTATGCAACACAAACTGCTACATCATATAACAGAAATCGGCCCAAGTCTGAAGAGTATCAAACGGACCCGAAAACACGTGTTAAAGCATTACTGCAATTGAAAAATGGGAAGCCTTTCCTTCAACTCGAGATAGAAAACACTCACTACCAATACTCCTCATCTCAAAGAAAAGCGCGCTACAAAGTAATCTGTGTAAGCTCACTAGAACTTACCTATCCGTCGGTACCCAACGCTCTGATCCGAGCGGAAGGGGAGGCGTCAGAGGGTCCGACGGGCGCGTTTTTGTATAAGGACTGTTGCACTCACCGGCCAATTGAGGCAGGCATGGAAGTCATATGCCCGCCAGTCAAGACTGCACTCGTGCGTGCAAGAAAACACTAGGCTCCGGTAATGGGCGGCGAGTCGACCAGGAACCGAGCCAGACGTGACTTCGCGGTACTGGCACTGATCAGGGAACGCATGCGCGGTAGTGTTCAGAAGTACACTATATCCACGCGCATGTGCTAGACTGGAATGGGGCGTGAATGACAGTATCGGTAAATAGAATGCGAGCCCATCGAATTAAAATGACCCGATGTTGCTGAAAGTTTGCACGGCGTCCCTATGTTCAACGGGGGGACAGAGGTTAGCCCCCTTAGTAATTATGAAAATTTCTATGCTCAATCACGGTGGATGAAAAACCATTTATAAATGAAATGTATCAGATCACTCTATTAAATAAAGTGATGCTAAAAAAGGTGTAGAGGAGTGTACGGATAGTGGAGGAATATGGTAAAGGCAAAAAATTGAACAACACCAGTTCAATTGTCGGTTATTACAAGAAAAAGCGCTTTGGCACAAAGAAGTGTTGAAGTACATTATTAATAAAGTAGACGCAACCTGCCACGGCAATGGGAGGATGTACCAAGGCCGGCTCAAACAGACAGACTACTTTAAAACAGAGGGGTGGAAGGGGGCGGGGAGGCAACTGACGGGCGGACGGAGTCGCACACAATAAAACTGGGGGAGCTAAATGATGTGAACTGAACATGTGTACACATCTTACAAAATCGACCCGCAACTAAACGTTGCTCTAAATACTGAAAATACAAATGTGCGGAGGGTCAAAAAGGGGAAATAATTTTACGACCTGTCTACTCATGCCCCTAATAGCAACATGAAACACAAAAGAGAAAACCAGGTCGAGGTGGTGTACTGATTTGAGAAGTGCGTGGGAGTCAAATGGATACAATGTGAAAAAGAGTGTTGAGTCCTGCTGGGCTGAAAAATCCCATCAGACCACCCATTTGGCGGCATATCATCATATGGGCATAAGTGGTCGCTCTCAACAACGCCTAAACCCTCGGGTGGCGTTGCATACATGTAGAGCGGCAATTTCAGCCACAGTAGTGCTCAAAAATAGGATGGAAAAAGTGCAGTGCTATAGAAAAAATGTTTGATAAAATTCACTACCTAGATTAAGGAACAGTTTACAGAAATAAATCTAGGTGCCAAAGTTAAAACCACGCCTAGTAGTGGGTGAGTAAAACTACATCATGGCGCAATGCAAAGTGGTCGACTAGTTTCAGCTTCAAGGAAAGTTGTTCCAGCTTTCATCAGGACCTTGTATAATATAATAAGCTACTGCAAAACAGTGTGAGGTGTGTATACACATGTAGGAGTGAATGTGTTGTATCAACATCATGTGGTATACTTAAGAGAAACATATCTGCCCCTCCAACCTTAGAACCCCAATGTCCACTGCTCACAGAAGAAATCTTCTTCCTGTCAAGAAACAAAAATACATTGTATCCCTTAATGCACATGCATCCACATAGTACCACGCATCCCATCAAAACAGAAAACACCTGCAAGAACAATTTGCGTTCTGCAGAACAATTAAGCATATTAGCTTGACCACTAAGAGGCATTTCCTGATAGTGATACTCACCCAGCTTTGTGTGGGTGAAGACCTCACCTCGCCCGGCAACTGCTCGGGAAATTGAGGCCCCGCTCTGGTGTGTAAAGAAAAGGACACAGTTAGTGCACCATCCTTCTGTGTCCAGCCGAATCGCTCTACACACACTAAACCCAGTTGAAGTGTGATAGACATATAGCCAGCCCGCCAGGGAACACCCGCCGTCACCTAACCACCACAACTGATGGTAAAGTAAAGCCCCACAGGAGAGGCCTAAGTTGACAAAAAAATTTTTTAATGCCAAATGCTAAGGAAATATATAGTCCTAAGTGTCTATGATAAGTGAATTACAATCATTTTAATGCCATTGGTAAACAAGTATTACCCAATGACCAATGCTGTATGCAACACAAACTGCTACATCATATAACAGAAATCGGCCCAAGTCTGAAGAGTATCAAACGGACCCGAAAACACGTGTTAAAGCATTACTGCAATTGAAAAATGGGAAGCCTTTCCTTCAACTCGAGATAGAAAACACTCACTACCAATACTCCTCATCTCAAAGAAAAGCGCGCTACAAAGTAATCTGTGTAAGCTCACTAGAACTTACCTATCCGTCGGTACCCAACGCTCTGATCCGAGCGGAAGGGGAGGCGTCAGAGGGTCCGACGGGCGCGTTTTTGTATAAGGACTGTTGCACTCACCGGCCAATTGAGGCAGGCATGGAAGTCATATGCCCGCCAATCAAGACTGCACTCGTGCGTGCAAGAAAACACTAGGCTCCGGTAATGGGCGGCGAGTCGACCAGGAACCGAGCCAGACGTGACTTCGCGGTACTGGCACTGATCAGGGAACGCATGCGCGGTAGTGTTCAGAGTCCATTTGACTCCCACGCACTTCTCAAATCAGTACACCACCTCGACCTGGTCTTCTCTTTTGTGTTTCATGTTGCAATATACTATGCCCCAGTCCTGAAAGCTCCAATCTATACCAATCTGTTTATTGTACAGACAGATGCCTCTGAGCATGGGATAGGTGCAGTCCTAGCCCAGACAAATGATGGACATGATCAACCTGTTGCTTTTATAAGCAGAAGACTAATCCCTAGAGAACACAGTTTGAATGCCATAGAGAGGGAAGCCTTTGCTGTGGTCTGGGCCCAGAAGTTGTTGAGGCCATACCTGTTTGGTAGTCACTTCCTAGTTCAGACAGCCCACAGGTCCCTCAAGTGGTTACAACAGATTAAAGGTGAAAATCCCAAACTGCTAAGGTGGTCAATGTCCCTACAGGGAATTCACTTTACAGTGAAACACAGACCTAGAACTGCCCATGCCAACGATGATGATCTTTCCAGGTTCTTCCATTTAGAAGATGAAGACACTCCAGGGGAAGGTTAATTTCATCCTCTTTTGTCTTTTTGAGGGGGGGAAGGGGTGAAGGGGGGGGGGGTGTAGGAAGCTGGCTTTTTATATACTATAACAAAGTAAGGTGTAGTGTGCACAGAGTCCAGGGAGTCCCGAGAGGTATAGCAGAGGTTAATTTAGATAAGTACTGACAGCTCTCTTTGTTGTAGTGTGGGCAAGCAGTTAGGCTTATCCAGAGGGTGTGTTATTCACTCAATAAAGACTTATGGCACTCACTCGAAGACTTAATCCAGACCAATTGGGTAAGTATAAAAAATATATACTTATGTTTTACTTTTAGAACCAGGCAGGACTTCACAGGTAAGTGATATATTTTTTCAAATGCAAGACTTTACAAAAGAATGCATGTGTGGTTGAATTTGCAATTGTTACAGGTTTGTATTGGTCCAAAAGGCATCTTAAATTACACAGCAATTACTTTTCGAATACTTTCGGATTGTATCGACTAGTCTGGGTGGTATGCCTAGATCCCATGCCGGGACTCTCACAATACAAGTTAAGTAAGACTTTTTAAGATTTGGTGTGTAGTTACTTTTTCTTCATACAAAAAAATAAGTTCAACACAGAAAATTTTAGGAACAAAAACTTGTAACATTGCTTCTTATGGGAGAAAAATGGTAATCAATTTCACAGGTAAGTACTAAACTCATGAGTGGGAGTTTTGGGGGTTAGGACCAAGGTTACCAAAGGTCTAGGTAGGCACTCAAATTACACAACCAGAGGCATTGGGGCAGCCGGGTCCAGAGTGCAGGGGCCCGATTTTAGCCAATGGGGCTAAGGGGGCCTTCGGTCAGGGACTGCTCATAAGCAGACGACTTGGCTGTGGGAGCAAAGCTCCTGGGGTTAAGATCAGCACTATAGGGGTCAGCAATCGGCACAGGAGCTGCGCCACCATTGGCACATGTTTGGCCGGGTGCAGAGTGCCACGGTGACATCAGGGACCCAGTGGATCTCAATGGAGATCTTCAGTTCAACAAAGATGCTGCAGGTTTGGGCAAGGAGGCTTCCTGGAGGCAACCACTGCTGGAGGAGTAAGTTAGGATCTTGGGGGAAGCCTGGACACCATTGGTTGGGCCAACCAAGGGCGTGGGGCACCTGGTGCTGGGGTGTGTTTTGACATTGGGTTCTTCTTACCAGCTCCGGTCGGAGAGACCCTTCTGGTTGAGGCTGCAGGCATCATCTTGAAGCTTTAGGGAGGTCTCGGATCTCTAGATAAAGGTAACAGCATTGCCTCGCTACAGCCCGTATGGCGGGGTTCTCTCCTCTCCAATTTGGTGTGCTTGGTTGCAGGGGGCGCATGGGCCATCTGCACCTTTTACTCCTTGGAGTCTCCCGTGGCTCTATGAAGGGGGGGGGGCAAAGAGGAGCAATGCAGCTTGGTCCCGGGAGCAGTTCTGTAATATGGTGCTGAACGCCTGCGGGGCCACACACCGGTCCACCATCTTCAGGCCTGCCAACATCGCCCACTTCGCTTGAATTCCGGCTACTCCCCCTCCAGTCTGGATCTCGATGTGTCTGCTCAGTCTTCAGCGAATCCGCAATGCCAGGACTCTGCCACTGATATCCATACTGCACCGGTCATGCAATGTCGTGGGTGCCCACAGCTTCAGGGTCTCCTCACTGGGCACGGAGCATCAACCATTCCGCATCCAAAGTCTCTACCTGTCTGAGCGAGATAGGGCGGGTGTTGGCAAGATGCCTCCACTTGGTTCCAGGCTGCCCACCCGGGTCAGCAGAGCCCCCACCAAGATACAGGGTCAACTACGGGCTGTAGGGCCGCTGTGTGGTTGTGTCTAGAGATGTTCAATGCAAGTCTGCTCCGCTGCCATCTTGGCCATGCTCCGGTCCCTCCAATACCACTGTTAAAACAGAGTGATAAACAAATGCAGGAGGAGCAAAATGGCTCAAATACTAATTGCTCATCAGTGTACGAGGAAGACTTACTTTTCGGGTGTGCTAGAAAGAGCACAAGGAAACATTCTAAAACTACCAAAAGAACAAGACCTGTTGTCAATGGAGAAGGAAGGGTGCTACAACCAGAACCAGTCTTTGAGCCTGGCTCCTGAAGACTTAGAATGTGATCATCTAAAGCTACCAGAGAAGATAATGCAGTGGCAGATCCTCCGCTTAGGTGGAGAAGCATCAACCCACTGAGCAGGTCAAAAAGGAAAAAATAAAATAACTCATTATCATTTTATTTTTCCGCCTTGCTTAGCTGGGTAGGGGCAGGGCTGCTCCACTCACAGAGCAGGGGAGGAGCGGTTTGCTCACTCCAAGTGCCCACTCCAAGAGTGCAGGACACTTTGGTGGGCCGCCTCTGGACAGTCAAACCATCATGTGCACTTTGCATGTTCTCCATGGAGAACATGCCTAGCCTCCCATTCTCTGGCTGAGCTCCGATCCACGGTGCTCAGACCAATCAACGCTGCATTGTAGCGTTTTGATTCATTTTCGAAGGTTTGTGAGCCAGGTGCTTGCTGCTCCCTGCCCTGGAAATGAGCAAAGCGGGAGAGGAGGCGGTGGCAGACAGCAGACAGGTGTTTATTTTTATTTTTTTCTTAATTCTCTCCCCCTTCCCCTGTGCCAGCCCCCCTTCCCACTGTTAAATATCAGCCGCCACTGATATAATGGCTGTTCATAGAGAAGTAAGAAAGCCAACAAGGAAGTGCTCCGTTGCTAAATGGATGAGATACTCTTTATTGTGTCTTCAAAAGGGCATATTAAGGAAAACACGACGCGACGGTGTTAAAATATCTAACACACCTACTAAACTGCAAGTTAACATATGTATCTTTGAAAGTACGCTTAGCTGCAATAGTGGCCTACACAAGCAGTCATATAGGAAGACGCGTATTCACAGCTCCGGTAATAAAATTCCATGGTTTTTTCCATCAGACAAAAGAAAATCAAGCAGAGAGAATTTCACACGCTGGATGCAAGATGCTCCATGATGTAATACATTGAAAAGACAGACAAGCAGGAAGATATTTCTCATTTGCATACAACAATATGGGAAAACCTGTAACTAAAGGCACAATTGCCAGATGAATCACAAATTATTCAACTGTGCCACACATGTGCAGGGGAGAAACTAAATAACCCTGAAGGCCCACCCAACAAGGAAAAAAGGAACAGCAATTGCCTTCCTAGCAAATACACCTTTACAAGATATATGTATGGCAGCAACGTGGTCATCTCTACACACGTTCAAAACACTACTGCATAGGCACTCAAATGAACAAGGAAGCTCAAGTGGGACAAAAAGTGTTAAAACATCTGTTCACAAATCTAAGTTTATTGTCAACCCAACCACCTCTAAACTAACACAACCATTACAAAATTGATGCAGAGCATGTGAATCCAGAAAAGATTCACACTGCAAAATGAACAGTTTCTCACCTTTAAGTGCAGTTTTGCTGCTTGAAGAATTTTCTGAATTCACCAACGACCCACCCACCTATACTAAGATGATGAAAGGAGAAAACAGATAAACAGGAAAAAAAAACAATCTGAAGATGGCGCCTAAGAGAGGGATCTTTTGGGGGAGAGTGTACGACATCACAGGAATCTCCAAATCGGGGATCTGTTGATGACGAACAGCAACAAAAGCAACAAAAAACAAAAATAGAATTAGAAAAAGTGGACAATTGAGGACCCAACCACTAGATGGTGGAATAATACACAGCATGTGAATCCAGAAAATTCTTCGTGTTGTAAAACTAAACCTACAGGTAAACTATTTGTTTGTTTTTTCCTACCTTATGATCACTTTCAGAGGAGTATGGCATCTGACTATCCCAGGATGCACCATTTTTTCCCACTCTCAAAATGGCAAGACCCCTCTTCTGGTGTGCATACCTCTTATCCCACCCCTGGGTGTCCCTAATTCAAGGCTACCTGCCCCTGGGGGCACAGCTTTGCAAATAGTTTCCGCTCTCAGCTCCCCTCCCCTGGTGTCCCACATCTGCTCTACAAAACAGACTTCACATTTGAAGCCAGCCTTTTGGGGCTAACACCTGAGTGGCTTCCTACAGGCGAAGGCGACACCTCCCTGGCCTGCAATCCCTCATTGTTCTCCTTCCTCAGAGTTGTTAGACCATCTCCAGGAGGGCTGAAGGCTATCTCGTGAAGCAGGCTCCATGTATGCTTAAGACTTCCCAGGAGTTTGAAAGGCAACAAAGTGGTAGCTTCCGTAAAGCTGCACACTGCAACAAAAAGTTACATTAATTTTGACTTGAGATGCAAGTCGGGCTTAATGCAATGAGTTGTTTGATACCTTGGAGTGCCCACTTTCATTACAGGATTAGCACTGATGAGGGGTTCAGTGTGTAACCCTGTACGAAAATGGGACCCCTTAAAAACATGGGGTTCTCTCCTCTCATCTGCAATAGCCATTTGAGGGGTCTGTTGTCCGTGTGAACTTTGAAGTGAGCCCGAAACAGGTAGGGTCTTTGCTTCTACAGGGAGTAAACCACAACAAAGTCTACCCTCTCAATTGCATGCCAACGCTACTCCCTAGGAAGGAGTCACATGCTGATGAAGGCAACTGGCTGATCCTGGAGCAAATCATTCACTTGGGACAACACTGCACCTATCCCATGATCAGAGGCATCTATCTGGACAATAAACTCTTTACTGAAGTCAGGCCCCTTTAAGAAGGGTGTTGAGCATAGTGCTTCCTTGAAAGTGTCAAAATCCTTTTGACATTGCTAAGTCCAGATAACTTCTCTGGACTGCTTTTTGGAGGTCAAGTCAGTTAATGGTGCTACTCGCTTTTAAGAAATATAAAGCATCGATTAACTCAGAACTATTGGCATTACTGTTCTCAGGCACACAAAAGTAAATTGAGGATGTGGTTTCAAAAGTCTTTTTATTAGTCTTTTGCAGTGGTCTTTTTAGACACTCTCACTGCCCAAAAGTAGGCTTGTCCTAAATCAGTATGCTGAGCTCTTCTATCTGACCCCTCTTCAGACTAGCTGGTGTACCCATGATGTGGACACTAGTGGCAGCCTACCTGTCAGAGAACAAGATTGACAGGCAGTCTGATAATATCAGAGAGAACATCCAAGTTGAAGTCAGCAAGATGCTGGAACTGGGTGTCACTGAACCATCAGAGAGCCCCTGGGCCAGACCAGCTGTCTTAGTTCCCAAACCACACTTCAAGAGTGAAAAGAAAAAAATTAGGTTTTATGAGGCCTCAATGCTGTGACACAAATGGATGTTCTCCCAATTGCTAGGGCAGATGAACTATTTGACAGGTTAGGGGCAGCCAAATATCTTGGTACCTTAGATCTAACATCTGGGTACTGGCGGAGAGGTCTGATCCCTGGAGCAAAATAAAAATCTGCATTCTCCACTCTGAATGGGCATTTCCCGTTTACTGTGATGCCCTTTGGATTAAAGAATTCCCCTGCCACCTTCCAACAGTTGATGAATAAAGTCCTTGATGGGTTGAAATCCTTTTGTGCAGCTTATCTTGATGATATTGCTATCTACAGCTCCACCTGGCAGGATCACCTGATCCACGTTGGAAAGGTCCCGTAGGCTCTGAGAAGTGCAGGCCTCACAATCAAGGCAAGTAACTGCCAGATAGGGTCAGGGAAAAGTTGTGTACGTAGGTCACCTGGTAGGGGAAGGCTAAATTCAGCCACTCCAACCCAAGATCCAGACCATTCTGGAATGGGTATCTTCAACAAGCCAGACCCAAGTCAGGGCATTCATTGGCTTGACTGGGTACTATAAGAGGTTTGTGAAAGACTATGGGTCCATAGTGACTCCCCTCACAGAACTTACATCCAAAAGGATGCAGAAGTGTGCAAACTGGACAGTAGACTGTCAAAAGGCTTTTGACACTTTGCCCCAGTCCTGAAAGCTCCAATCTATACCAATCTGTTTATTGTACAGACAGATGCCTCTGAGCATGGGATAGGTGCAGTCCTAGCCCAGACAAATGATGGACATGATCAACCTGTTGCTTTTATAAGCAGAAGACTACTCCCTAGAGAACACAGTTTGAATGCCATAGAGAGGGAAGCCTTTGCTGTGGTCTGGGCTTAGAAGTTGTTGAGGCCATACCTGTGTGGTACTCACTTCCTAGTTCAGACAGACCACAGGTCCCTCAAGTGGTTACAACAGATTAAAGGTGAAAATCCCAAACTGCTAAGGTGGTCAATGTCCCTACAGGGAATTAACTTTACAGTGGAACACAGACCTAGAACTGCCCATGCCAACGATGATGATCTTTCCAGGTTCTTCCACTTAGAAGATGAAGACTCTCCACGGGAAGGTTAGTTTCATCCTCTTTTCTCTTTTTGAGGGGGAAGGGGTGTGGTGGGGGGTGTAGGAAGCTGGCTTTTTATATACTATAACAAAGTAAGGTGTAGTATGCACAGAGTCCAGGGAGTCCCGAGAGGTATAGCAGAGGCTAATTTAGGTAAGTACTGACAGCTCTGTTTGTTGTAGTGTGGGCAAGCAGTTAGGCTTATCCAGAGGGTGTGTTATTCACTCAATAAAGACTGATGGCACTCACTCAAGACTTAATCCAGACCAATTGGGTAAGTATAAAAAATATATATTTATGTTTTATTTTTAGAACCAAGCAGGACTTGGCACAGGTAAGTGATATATTTTTTCAAATGCAAGACTTTACAAAAGAATGCATGTGTGGTTGAATTTGCAATTGTTACAGGTTTGTATTGGTCCAAAAGGCATCTTAAATTACACAGCAATTACTTTTCGAATACTTTCGGATTGTATCGACTAGTCTGGGTGGTATGCCTAGATACCATGCCGGGACTCTCACAATACAAGTTAAGTAAGACTTTTTAAGATTTGCTGTGTAGTTACTTTTTCTTCATACAAAAAAATCAGTTCAACACAGAAAATTTTAGGAACAAAAACTTGTAACATTGCTTCTTATGGGAGAAAAATGGTAATCAATTTCACAAGTAAGTACTAAACTCATGAGTGGGAGTTTTGGGGGTTAGGACCAAGGTTACCAAAGGTCTAGGTAGGCAATCAAATTACACCACCAGCGGCACTGGGGCAGCTGGGTGCAGAGTGCAGGGGCCCGATTTTAGCCAATGGGGCTAAGGGGGCCTTCGGTCAGGGACTGCTCATAAGCAGACGACTTGGCTGTGGGAGCAAAGCTCCTGGGGTTAAGATCAGCACTATAGGGGTCAGCAATCGGCACAGGAGCTGCGCCACCAGTGGCACATGGGTGGCCGGGTGCAGAGTGCCACGGTGACATCAGGGGCCCAGTGGATCTCAATGGAGATCTTCAGTTCGACAAAGATGCTGCAGGTTCGGGCAAGGAGGCTTCCTGGAGGCAACCACTGCTGGAGGAGTAAGTTAGGATCTTGGGGGAAGCCTGGACACCATTGGTTGAGCCACCCAAAGGCGTGGGGCACCTGGTGCTGTGTGGTTGAATTTGCAATTGTTACAGGTTTGTATTGGTCCAAAAGGCATCTTAAATTACACAGCAATTACTTTTCGAATACTTTCGGATTGTATCGACTAGTCTGGGTGGTATGCCTAGATCCCATGCCGGGACTCTCACAATACAAGTTAAGTAAGACTTTTTAAGATTTGGTGTGTAGTTACTTTTTCTTCATACAAAAAAATAAGTTCAACACAGAAAATTTTAGGAACAAAAACTTGTAACATTGCTTCTTATGGGAGAAAAATGGTAATCAATTTCACAGGTAAGTACTAAACTCATGAGTGGGAGTTTTGGGGGTTAGGACCAAGGTTACCAAAGGTCTAGGTAGGCACTCAAATTACACAACCAGAGGCATTGGGGCAGCCGGGTCCAGAGTGCAGGGGCCCGATTTTAGCCAATGGGGCTAAGGGGGCCTTCGGTCAGGGACTGCTCATAAGCAGACGACTTGGCTGTGGGAGCAAAGCTCCTGGGGTTAAGATCAGCACTATAGGGGTCAGCAATCGGCACAGGAGCTGCGCCACCATTGGCACATGTTTGGCCGGGTGCAGAGTGCCACGGTGACATCAGGGACCCAGTGCTGGGGTGTGTTTTGACATTGGGTTCTTCTTACCAGCTCCAGTTGGAGAGACCCTTCTGTTGAGGCTGCAGGCATCATCTTGAAGCTTTAGGGAGGTCTCGGATCTCTAGATCAAGGTAACAGCATTGCCTCGCTACAGTCCGTATGGCGGGGTTCTCTCCTCTCCAATTTGGTGTGCTTGGTTGCTGGGGGCGCATGGGCCATCTGCACCTTTTACTCCGTGGAGTCTCCCGTGGCTCTGTGAAGGGGGGGGCAAAGAGGAGCAATGCTGCTTGGTCCCGGGAGCAGTTCTGTGCTATGGTGCTGAACGCCTGCGGGGCCACACACCGGTCCACCATCTTCAGGCCTGCCAACATCGCCCACTTCGCTTGAATTCCGGCTACTCCCCCTCCAGTCTGGATCTCGATGTGTCAATGGAGAAGGAAGGGTGCTACAACCAGAACCAGTCTTTGAGCCTGGCTCCTGAAGACTTAGAATGTGATCATCTAAAGCTACCAGAGAAGATAATGCAGTGGCAGATCCTCCGCTTAGGTGGAGAAGCATCAACCCACTGAGCAGGTCAAAAAGGAAAAAATAAAATAACTCATCATTTTATTTTTCCGCCTTGCTTAGCTGGGTAGGGGCAGGGCTGCTCCACTCACAGAGCAGGGGAGGAGCGGTTTGCTCACTCCAAGTGCCCACTCCAAGTGTGCAGGACACTTTGGTGGGCCGCCTCTGGACAGTCAAACCATCATGTGCACTTTGCATGTTCTCCATGGAGAACATGCCTAGCCTCCCATTCTCTGGCTGAGCTCCGATCCACGGTGCTCAGACCAATCAACGCTGCATTGTAGCGTTTTGATTCATTTTCGAAGGTTTGTGAGCCAGGTGCTTGCTGCTCCCTGCCCTGGAAATGAGCAAAGCGGGAGAGGAGGCGGTGGCAGACAGCAGACAGGTGTTTATTTTTATTTTTTTTCTTAATTCTCTCCCCCTTCCCCTGTGCCTGCCCCCCTTCCCACTGTTAAATATCAGCCGCCACTGATATAATGGCTGTTCATAGAGAAGTAAGAAAGCCAACAAGGAAGTGCTCCGTTGCTAAATGGATGAGATACTCTTTATTGTGTCTTCAAAAGGGCATATTAAGGAAAACACGACGCAACGGTGTTAAAATATCTAACACACCTACTGAACTGCAAGTTAACATATGTATCTTTGAAAGTACGCTTAGCTGCAATAGTGGCCTACACAAGCAGTCATATAGGAAGACGCGTATTCACAGCTCCGGTAATAAAATGGTTCTTAGAAGGGGCAAAGAATTGCACCATCAACAAAGGTACCTGCACCCACATGGCATCTAAATGTGGTAATAACTATTAACAAAGGTACCCTTTGAGCGTTTACACAAAGCCACATTAAAGATGCTCACGCTAAAGACTACAATACTTTTGGCATTAATATAGCTTCGCTAGGTGAGTGAAATACAAGCACTCGCACTTCAAGAGCCCTATTTCAAGGTTCAGAAAGACAGAATTGTCACGAGGACACAGTTCTTACCAATGATAGTTTCACCTTTCTACATAAATCAAACAATACAAATTCCATGTTTGTTTCCATCAGACAAAAGAAAATCAAGCAGAGAGAATTTCACACGTTGGATGCAAGATGCTCCATGATGTAATACATTGAAAAGACAGACAAGCAGGAATACATTTCTCATTTGCATACAACAATATGGGAAAACCTGTAACTAAAGGCACAATTGCCAGATGAATCACAAATTATTCAACTGTGCCACACATGTGCAGGGGAGAAACTAAACAACCCTGAAGGCCCACTCAACAAGGAAAAAAGGAACAGCAATTGCCTTCCTAGCAAATACCCCTTTACAAGATATATGTATGGCAGCAACGTGGTCATCTCTACACACGTTCAAAACACTACTGCATAGGCACTCAAATGAACAAGGAAGCTCAAGTGGGACAAAAAGTGTTAAAACATTTTTTTCACAAATCTAAGTACATTGTCAACCCAACCACCACTAAACTAACACAACCACTACAAAATTGATGCACAGCATGTGAATCCAGAAAAGATTCACACTGCAAAATGAACAGTTTCTCACCTGTAAGTGCAGTTTTGCTGCTTGAAACATTTTCTGAATTCACCAACGACCCACCCACCTATACTAAGACGATGAAAGGAGAAAACAGATAAACAGGGAAAAAAACAATCTGAAGATGGCGCCTAAGAGTGGGATCTTTTGGGGGAGAGTGTACGACATCACAGGAAGCTCCAAATGGGGGATCTGTTGATGACCAACAGCAACAAAAAACAAAAATAGGATTAGAGAAAGTGGACAATTGAGGACCCAACCACTAGATGGTGGAATAATGCACAGCATGTGAATCCAGAAAATTCTTTGTGTTGTAAAACTAAACCTACAGGTAAACTATTTGTTTTTCCTACCTTTTGATCACTTTCAGAGGAGTATGGCATCTGACTATCCCAGAATGCACCATTTTTCCCACTCTCAAAATGGCAAGACCCCTCTTCTGGTGTACATACCTCTTATCCCACCCCTGGGTGTCCCTACTTCAAGGCTACCTGCCCCTGGGGGCACGGCTTTGCAAATGGTTTCCGCTCTCAGCTCCCCCTCCCCTGATGTCCCACATCTGCTCTACAAAAGAGACTTCACATTTGAAGCCAGCCTTTTGGGGCTAACACCTGAGTGGCTTCCTACAGGTGAAGGCAACACCTCCCTTGCCTACAATCCCTCATTGTTCTCCTTCCTCAGAGTTGTTAGACCATCTCCAGGAGGGCTGAAGGCTATCTCGTGAAGCAGGCTCCATGTATGCTTAAGACTTCCCAGGAGTTTGAAAGGCAACAAAGTGGCAGCTTCGGTAAAGCTGCACACTGCAACAAGAAGTTACATTAATTTTGACTTGAGATACAAGTCAGGCTTAATGCAATGAGTTTTTTGATACCTTGGAGTGCCCACTTTCATTACAGGATTAGCACTGCTGAGGGGTTCAGTGTGTCACCCTGTACGAAAATGGGACCCCTTAAAAACATGGGGTTCTCTCCTCTCATCTGCAATAGCCATTTGAGGGGTCTGTTGTCCGTGTGAACTTTGAAATGAGCTCGAAACAGGTAGGGTCTTTGCTTCTACAGGGAGTAAACCACAACAAAGACTACCCTCTCAATTGCATGCCAACGCTACTCCCTAGGAAGGAGTCGCATGCTGATGAAGGCAACTGGCTGATCCTGGAGCAAATCATTCACTTGGGACAACACTGCACCTATCCCATGATCAGAGGCATCTATCTGGACAATAAACTCTTTACTGAAGTCAGGCCCCTTTAAGAAGGGTGCTGAGCACAGTGCTTCCTTGAAAGTGTCAAAATCCTTTTGACATTGCTAAGTCCAGATAACTTCTCTGGACTGCTTTTTGGAGGTCAAGTCAGTTAATGGTGCTACTAGCTATTAAGAAGTATAAAGCATCGATTAACTCAGAAATATTGGCATTACTGTTCTCAGGCACACAAAAGTAAATTGAGGTTGTAGTTTCAAAAGTCTTTTTATTCGTCAATTATAATGGTAGGAGCCCTTTAGCCAACATGTGTTTTGTCTAAAGCTGTTGGTGTCATTTGGTCCAGATACCCGCGGCGGACCTGCTAACATAATGAGAAGAGATACTGACTGAAAATATTTCCACCACTCACTATGCGAATCCAAGCACGACAATTACCGATACAGTCTGACGTGATAGGTCAAAAGACTAGATTTGTTAAGAGAGACAGAAACTGTGCCCTGATGAAGTATAAGAAAGGTCAAAGTGGTATACAGACAGCATCTGTGGGGATGTCAATTAGCAACCTCAAGCCATACCCCCCGAGTACCCAGTGCAGTGTCAATGCTAGGGGATGTGATGTCTGTTTTGGAAACGTCACCGTCTGCTCATCACGTGTATCGCCACCATCCCCCATACATAGCTTCTCAAATAGGGCAGGCATCAGAAGCACCAATTTCAACAGAAACAAATAAAAAAAATATATTTTTAAAAGGATACCGTACAGTGACAGCTGCAGAGGTGTCAGTCCTGGATATCACCCAACAGGTTAGCTGTCGATGAGGTCATCAGCGGCCCTGGGCGTGATTGTAGGAAAGAGCAGCACACTGTTTTCCGAGTCTGAATGCACCGTGTTATCGTCAGAATCCGTGGCTATTTTCGCCGAGTCCTCTCTAAAGGTACCGGCGAGCGACAGGGCCGCCAGTTGGTCCTCCTTCTGATGGTCCCACGACAGTCCGCGCCCAGCAGGTCTCTGTCCTGATCCAGAGGGGGAGCGGCGGCCACCCCCGGAGCTCCTCTACGACGTCCTCGTCTCCGCCTCCTGAGATGCCTCCTGGCTGCCGTCCAAACCCATCACCTCCAGCCATTCTTCGGCGTCCGTAGGGCTTTCGAAAAAGTGAGATTTCTTCCTGTGGATAACTTTCAAGCGGGCGGGGAAGAGTAATGCGTATTTTAGCTGTGCGCTTCCCAGTTTCTTCTTCACCGCCATGTAGGAGGCCCACTGTTTTTGTACCATGTTCGTATAATCCGGGTAGAGCGACACCCTCTGATTTTCAAAATGGATGATGGATTTCTCTCGAGCTTTTCTCAGGAGGGCGTCTCTGTCGCAGTAATTAAGGATGCGAACAATGAGAGGGCGCGGACGGCGCCCCAGCCGGGGCTGTCCCGTCGGGATCTTGTGCGCCCTCTCCACACAGAAGTACAAAGAGAGCCCTTCCGTCGCCACATGCTCCCTGAACACTGCTCCATGAACTCTTCAGCCCGCGGTTCCTCAAATTTTTCTGGCAGGCCGATAACCCGTATATTATTCCTTTGGTTGCGGCCTTCCGCGTCCTCGACCCGTTCCATAAGCGCGGCGACCTGGCCTTGTATTTCTTGGATGGACATGCCATGATCAGCCACCTTGGGCGCAAGGTCTGTGAGTGTTAGCCCGTGATCTTTTATTTGTCTGCCAGCTTGCCATGGTCAGCCTTTAGGAGGGATAGGTTAGTAGTGAGGGTCCAGAGTTGGTTCTCTAACGCTTGTCGAGAATCCCGGATTGCCTGGAGTATAAGGTCCAGCTTGTCCGGCTGTGGGGCACTCCGCAATGTTTGGTCAGCCAGGCCAGGCCCGCCACCGCTCGCCCCAGCCCCCGCCTGCAGGCCGGGCCCTGTCGGCTCCCCCGGACCTTCCAAGTTCCTCTGGCCCTTCCAGACCATACTGCGCTTGTCCTGTAGTGCTTAGCAGCCCTATAGGTGAGCCGGCCTCCCAGGCGTTGGAGATCCCTCTGAGCACCAGGTCCGGCGGGCCCGCACCGGGCCCCCAGGCGGATCAAGAGCCGATGAACAGGGGTTCCAGCCCCGAGCAGGGTCGTCACACAGGGGGGTCCAAACCCCACCAGGGTACAGCTGTCTGTGGCTCGCTCCGTAAGGGCGTCTCCTCCGACCTCGAGACCTGTTCAGAGTGGAGCTGGCGAGTAAGAGCGGCTCCCCCACAGTCACCGCCTATATCGTGAGCTTGGTGCCACGAGGCAACACTTTCTGCCTCTTGGTCCATGGGTCTTCCTCGACCCCCCAATGGGGCCGATCTGCCAGCTTCAGAGATCTCTCGGGGAGCAGGCTGCAGATGATCCGCAAAGGCCCGCTCACTGCAGGGGCTATGTTGCGGTCCCGTGGCTCCCCCCCGGCTGTCAGCCTCAAAATGGCGTCGCCTCCCGATTCAGTGTCTCCAATCTGGCCCTGGGATTCCGCGCGCCCTGCCACGTCCTCCTCACCGTGTTCTGCTGCCGTTCTTGCTGTCTGGTAGTGTCCGCGAGGGGGGCAGGCAGCCTCCGCCGCCGCTCATGGATCGCAGGCCCTGCCTCCGCTAGTCCGGCGACCACCTTCCAGTGAGCCCCGGGACGCGCAGGTCCACCGCTGGGCCGCAGCGCCACTCTACCTCCCGGCTTTAGAGGCCCGCGCCGCGGTTCCCGGCGCGTCCCCGAACCGGCCGCCCTGGCAGTCTTCCTCGTTTCCGCACCAGCTCCTGTGCTCCGGTCCGAGGCCTGCAGCGGTGCCGCACAGTTCAGCGGGCAGGTGGTCCCCACGGGTCTGTATATGTCGGAGAAAGCCGGGCACGGAGCTCTAGCAAGAGCCGTCCGCCATCGTGGCTGTTCGGCCACGCCCCCCCGGCTATAAAACCCTTTGCCGTACGGATTCGATCTAAGATGTTGCAATGGGGCATCCAAGTGGGAGACACTTGTAATGTTATCTCTCTGTATGCAGACGACGCCTTGTTCTATTTGAAAGCCCCGAGAGAGGCGCTTCCGATATTACTGCATCATCTGGACCGGTTCGGGGAGGCGTCGGGATTGAGGCTTAACCGCAGCAAGTCCCTCATCTTTCCGCTGTCGGGTCTTGAGTCGGTGCCCCTGGAGGACTTGCCAAAGCTAGGGTTGCGCTGG